>NW_028292584.1:937500-1237500 GCF_029948245.1 Actinia tenebrosa
TACGACATGCACTATACTCCATAGAATATATAGACTATAGACTATACCTCATGCACTATACCCTATAGATTATACACCATACCCTGACACTATATCCCATAGAATATATGGATTATACACTATACCCCATGCACTATACCATATAGACTATACACTATACACTATATCCCATAGAATAGAAGACCCATTACCAGTTGCTGCAGCTATGATCAAGATTGTGTTTCTATTCAACTAGTCCTCATTTTTTTTCTTCGTTTCTTCGTCAGGGTATTAAATTCCAGGATAGAAACTGAGAGATTTAAATGGCAAAAGCTCTTTCATTTTCCACACGCTAAAAAAGGCGCCTGGTACAATAAGGGATAACATAACATTCACGACACAAACGTGTAACGTTAATTAACCATTGTCGATCGAAAAATTCTTTTTAATTACTTAATGACAAAAAATCCAAGCAGTATAAAAAGAGAAAAATATTTTTGCTTTAAAGAGAAAGTTTGCAATAGCTGAAATAAAATACAGGAAAACGATGAAAACGTGTTCACGGCGTTTGCGGTTTGCGCGAAGGAAAAAAACGTCAATCTAAAACTCTCTCACTAGGTTATATCAGTATGATTGTTTTGAAATTATAACTGTCGTGTGTTTCATAAGATACAGCTATGACTTCAAAACAAGGTTGAAGGAGCGAACGGCGATAGGTAATAAGCGATAGGCAATAAGTGATAGGAGATAGGTCATTCTAAGATGCAAGAGAATAGCTGAAAAGACTAGTATTTCTTTTCATTATTCTTGTCAATAACACAGATGTTGTTGTAGTTGAGATATTTAGAAGTGTTCACATAGTCGACGAAACCATTTAAAACCCCTCGATTATTCGTGCTTAGATGCATGCCCATAGTGCCTTTCGGTCATGCAACCGTCAATCAACGATCGCTATATTTACCGTTCACCCCTGTCCAGGGGCGGATCCAGGAATTTGTTCAGGGAGGGGTGCAGCTCACAAAGTTAACCTAGGGAGGGGTGCACCCCTTAGAATCAAAGGGAAAAAACATTTTGCATTGGTTATCTTCGAAGTAGGGGCACAGAGTTGAACCAGGGAGGGGTGCGCACCCCCTGCACCCCTTCCCTGGATCCGTTTTTTGAAATAGCTGTATACAATTCATCACGATCGGAGTTACCATTCAAAAATGTACTTTCAAATACAATAATAGTTCTTGAACAAAAAAATGTTTTCAGAGAACGCTTGAAAATTTCAGTTTGATCTCTCAGAATGTCTTTGCTCTGCTCAGGTAGCGGGCTTGTTCCACAGTTCAGGAACAGCTATGCAAAACGCATAGTGACCATACATTTTCAGATGAAAAGCGGGTTTCTTCAATAATTTCTTGTTTGATGAGCGCAGGAGACGTAATGGAGTGTATACACTTGATTGAAAAAACGTTATCGGGTTAAAATAAAGGTTATATAATTAAAGCTAAGACCGAAGGGGAGCATGGGAAGACAAACAATTATGCTAATTTCATGCGTATTGCAGTTTTCCTTTCCTGTGCCCCTTTTTTGCATCACGGCTTTGGCATGTTGTTAATCTAGGTCGACCAACTTTGCTCTACTGTGCATTTTTACATGTCTACATGCAAATATAATACACATTTTGGAGTACCCAAAATTCTTTTCGATCTTAACTTTGATGATATGACCTTCTCGAGATTCAATACACCTTAGTCCAAAATGGCGCACGGCTGAGTGAGTTACATGAAAATGAGGCATCCAGCAGGGCTAAATGCAAAGAAATAATATGATATCAATGCAAATTATACACTTGTTCACTTTTTCTTATCTTTCTTTCCTTCTTACATTCAGAAACACAACAATCTTGCAGCATAAATCATAAAAAAATATTATAAATTTGGCCCTAGATGCCTCGCTTTCATCCGTGCGGCCGTGCGCCATTTTGGACTTAGGTGTATAGGGAGCGAGTGGAGTTATGACAATAGGTGTATGTTACATGCTCAAACTTGGATGATGATGAAACCAAGCGAGCTGCAGCATGCTGTGCAGGAATGTTGTAGCCTTTTGAGTAGTTGAGGGTGAAGGCCATACAGGAGTGAATTGCAGTAATCAAGAAAGCATATTTAAATATACTCTCTCGCAGTAATCCAGTTTTGATATGATAGCCCATGTGCATGGGTCAATCTCGTACCCAGAGCCCTTAATTCTTACTGCGCATGCTCGACGAAATAATTGGGCTCTGGAAAACTCCAATATTTCCTGTGCTGTGATTGGTTCTCGAGAACAAAGGAAGATACCGGAAGTAAAAATTACAGTACGTGGAAAATAAACAAGATGGCGTCTCGAATTAAGTACACCAAAAAAGCCTGTAGGGCCGGATTTTTCAAAGTTTTGCCGGTTTTGTAATGGAAATTGTATTGATATCCATCCAATAGATATTTTCGGAGTTAATGTAACTGAAAACCATCTTCAAAACATAATTTTCCAAGCGCAAATACACATGCTCGTTGAACTTGGTCCGCCATTTTGAATTTACCTAGTCTGTCATAATGCGCATGTGCAAGAAACCCAGAATCTGGGTCTTCCGGTTTGGAGTTTTCCAGAGCCCAATTATTTCGTCGAGCATGCGCAGTAAACAGTATTGATTGTAGCCGCTTTTAAAATCAATCATTATCATAATATTAATAATTGTAAAATTTATTGAAAATTTACTGTTTCATAGGCTTAACTTAGACTAATACCACTGGTTACGTTTGTTATATAAAATCCAGTGTCGTTTACTTGCTGACTGATGCTGACTGAGCGGAGCTCCCGCGCGGGCCGGAGGTAAACCATCGAGTTGATTTTTCGTGGCTTGGCTGACGTCACTTCCGTCCGTCCGTCCTTACGTACAAACGTCCGTGTACACAACTCAGGAATCCCGCTTGATGTCAAAACAAAACTACTAGCTAAGGCGGCTCTCAAGTGCACAGAAAAAATCGCTTTAGGACAAGTTATAGACCAAAGACAATTAAAAAAACTTTTATGTATTCAAAGATGGATCAAGAAGTGTTCTTCAAGAATTCAGGTGTGTGCTTTTTAGCAAACAATCGTACATTATTATTTTCTTGACAAGCATTTTTCTCGACGAATCGACAAATCAAAGACTTTCTCTCAAAACTTTTTATATTTCTATAGATAAGCTTAATTTATTTCAAGCTGGAGGAAAAATAATACGAAGAGCATATTAGAACAAATATTTGTTCTTTATTTAGCTTCGTAAATCTTTAACAATTCGGTTGTTTTTAACCATCGTATGTTTTTCGTTCAAGATGAAAATGCAGCTTTGTTTGCCTCTTGTCGCGGGTCCCATCGGCTAAACAAAGAAGACTTTCATTCAATAATTTTATATCTTTCTACAGATAATTTATTTAATTATTGAATGAAATATAAATTTACACCAAACATTCAACTGTTTATTAAGCTGTTCGAGCAAGTATGATTATAAAAATGAGCTTAAATTTGTGTTGTTGAGAGATGTTATTGTATGAAGATCTAGACTTTCACTTTAAAAAGCTAAGAAATATTCAAAAACATTTACAAACGCCAATTTACTGACAAGAAATTCGTCATTTTGTATTTTGCATTGCCTTTCATTATTTTCTATTTTGTCTCAGTTGTTCTTGTCACGTTTAACTGATTGTAAACTTCGTCTCGTTCTGTAAAAGACGTAATTAAAGTAAGCTTATTTTATGCTCACCTTAACCAGTTTTCAAGTCTGCTTTTTGGTCTTGATTTGTCCTAAATCTCCAGAATTTCGATTTCAATGAAAGACATCCGAGGTAAATTTCACTAAACTTGATATTGTGTTGGATTATCTGTAGTTATCTTTCGTGTTTTTTTTTTAAGTAAAAGAGATTCAAAGCCTAAAACTAACTTTGTCGAAGAATCTTCCAAGAAAACTAGCCCCTGGGGGTGGTGGTGAGTTGTGTACAAAATTCCTAAGTGGGAGAGTATACTTATGCAAAGAAAACAATGTAGTGCATTTCGATTCAATTTCACTGCATGGTTTTTATTATGGGAGAAATTATCTTCATCTCGAATAAAAAATAATTGAAGATTTTTTTCCCCAATCTTATTTTTACCTTTCAGTTTCATTCAAATTGTTCTCCCTGTGACTTCCGTATCTGGAGCTCCGCTTTTAGACAGTGCCTAAATATATATTATTATGAGAAATATATTTACAAAATGTGCCTCACTGGAAAAACGTTTAACTTTATTAGTTACCCACTAAAGATGTTTATTATTAAAATATCACAGTTGCAGTCATTATTTATAATACATCCTACAAACAAACCTAACTAGATTTATCTAAATTATATCCAATGTCATTTAAAAACGAAATAATTCATTTATTTTATTCTATGATTCCTACTTGTAAATCAAGACTGTCAATAGACCTCTTCGGCTCTGACGTAATGTTTTCTCATTTCAGTATCATTTCTTTGTTTAAGGTTTGCGCTCGGTTGCACATCAGAAGACACATGAATATGGATATAGCTTAAACAAAGAATATTATTCTCAAGGGAATGACACGTGGTCTGAAATGGGAAACATTACCCCAAGTTGAAGAGGTCTATTAACAGTATTTATTTTTAGTTTTTAATAATTGGGGAAATGTTTTCCCTAAGGATTACCTTGCACGCAGTTCATGTTCGTTAAGTTCATCAACTGTTACAGGGAGGACACTCAGCTGTGAACCGTTTTTTTTTTTTTTGCCATTTTTTATTTAATGCATAGTAAATCCTCCTTGAGCCAATCAATTCCCTGCGGCATCTTGAAAGGTAGCCGTGCGTTTGCAGCAAGGCGAACAACCGACTTGCAATGATGCGTTTTAGAGGGTTTGAAACAGCAGAAATTTCAGGAAAGTGTCACAGTCCTCACTGTACCATAACATTATTTATTTCTCTTGTAAATCTTCTTAACAAACTCGAGAAAGATTGCCTTGGGAAGTTGGCTTGATTTCTTAGATATCAGATCAAGAATTCGTTGATAACTTTGTTCTTCATATTCATGGAATACCTGCTTGAGGTTCAAGGTATGATAAAGGTCTTTTATCTTGGAGGATGCTTGTACACTGTTTATTCCATAATTTTCCTTTAAAAAAATAATTGTAAAACAAGGATAGATTGAGAAGATGTTTTGATAATTAATATAGCTGGGAAAGGTAATAGGAGAAAACATTAATGCATGGGAGAACTGAATGTAGACTGTTAAACGGATGGAAAACTGATGAACTCCTCTTGATAGCTGATGTTCTGTCTGAAAGGACTTCCCTGAAGTTTAGTAAACTAAGGGTTTCATATTCACACGGCTGACTAGAATGGATGGATGAGATAAGATGAATAATGGGATGGGATAAGATGAATGTATGGATGTGATACGATAGATGGATGGATGGAATAAGATGGATGGTTGAATGGGATAAGATAGATGGATGGATGGGATAAGAAGGATGGAAGGTTGAATGCTTGAAATGGATGGAATAAGTAAAAAGAAAAGATGGATGGATGCTGGAAATGAGTGGAATAGGATTAATGAATGGATGGATGTGAGGAATGAAAAGGTGGGTTGGCGAATGGATGGATGAGATAATATGAATGGATGGAAGAGGTAAGATGGATGGATGGGAGCTTGAAATCGATGGGATGGAATAGGATAGATGAATGGATGGATGTGAGGAATGAAAAGGTGGGTTGGTTGGTGGATGGATGAGATAAGGGAACCAAGCCCCAAATGCATGACCAGAAATCAAATGCTTCTTCTCATTCACCTTAATAATGTCCATCTGTTGTGAATTAATTCTTTCCAAGGCCTTAACTACCAACCAGGTACATTTGTTTTCTTCAATATCTGTTCCTACTTTACCCATTACAATTGGGTCACCAAAAGCATCTAAAAAATCATCCTAAAAACAGAGAAAATAAGTTGAAAGAAAAAAGTGAGAACTTTAGCATTCCACTGTTTCCATCGCTTATCAGATAAAGAATAATATCTCATGACATGTTCATGAAGACATGCTGAACATTAACCTACATTTATTTATGAGTTTGTAAACCAGCTGTCACTAGATTTAACAGAGGTGGGCCAATAAGGCTGCGGCCCCCTCGTTAGGAATTTTTTTATTACTTCTTTGGTCCAAAATATTCCGAATGCAGAAGACAGCATTAAAATAATAAATTAAAACAATTTCCTCTGCATGCCCCCAGATCTCTTCAAGATTCGTTTTGCATAGTCAACAGTGAGATTCATCTAATGCTGATTCTTTCTGACCCCCCTTCCTCAGATTCCTAGCTCTGTCCCTGATAACAGTAATACTGGGAAAACAGCAGCTGATATAGGATCTGGGCTTGTGGAAGTCCACAGATTTAGCTATAAACGACTGGAATAAATTTGATCAGTCTTTAAATAAGCCCTTACATGTAGATAATATTGGCATCGACTTTGTACAATGAAAGTGCTGTTTCATTACACTGTCATGCACAATTATAAAATCATTACCTGTACTTGGAAAAATTCTCCCATTTCTAATAGAATAGCCTTAGCATTTTCATGTGTTTCTTTGTCTGTAATGCCAGCCTATTGAAAAAGGCCAAAAACCCTGAATGTTAATTATTCAGTCAGTCCTTAAGTGAGTCAGTCAGTCAGTTGTTCTGTCAGTGGGTCTGTCAGTGGGTCTGTCAGTGGATCTGTCAGTAGATCTGTGAGTGGGTCTGTGAGTGGGTCTGTGAGTGGGTCTGTGAGTGGGTCTGTGAGTGGGTCTGTGAGTGGGTCCGTGAGTGGGTCTGTGAGTGGGTCTGTGAGTGGGTCTGTCAGTAGATCTGTCAGTGGGTCTGTGAGTGGGTCAGTCGGTGGGTCTGTCAGTGGGCCTGTCAGCGGGTCTGTTGGTGGGTCTGTCAGTGGGTTGGTCAATAAGTCAGTGGGTCATTCAGTCAGTGATTCAGTCTGTCAGTCAGTCAGTCAGAGTCAGCCAGAGCCAATCAGTCAGTCAGTCAGTTGGGTGAGTCAGCCAGTCTGTGGGTCTGTCAATCAGGAGACTATGACACAATTTCCTCAGGTCATACTAATATCAACTCTTACCATGTACATTGCCAGAGCCACAGGAAGATAGAATGAATAGAAAGCTGTCTTGTACTTGACAATTACCTTGTACCTTAGTCATAATCAAAAAAAAGCATAAAATATTTAGCTCAATTCTTATAACCAAGTACTGCAGGGTCTGTGGTCCCTCCCTACAACTAATAATACTACTCTTCTCAGTAGACTGAGGTAGCTGGAATTTTTTAATGGCCTTCGTAGCATCTGTTATGTTATCCAGAAGTACATTTCAAATCGACCACGTGATGCCAACGTTGTACCATGTGGACATGTTTTTACACCATCTGATTAAAACTCGACTGAATTTTGATCATGTGGTGTAAAAAACATGTCCATGTGGTACAACATTAGCATCACGTGGCCCATTTGAAATGTACTTCTGGATCACATAAAAGACGCTACAAACGCCATAAAAAGAGCACAACTGCCTTGGTCTACTGGGAAGAGTAGTATCAATATCATTTTTCTTTTTTCTTGCAATATGTATATTTCTAACTTTTACATCTTTAACATGGGCATAAACTTTAGGTATTGACTCATAAACCAAATGTAAATGTCACTAAAGGCTAAAGCGACATTTTGTTAGCAAGCTAGTCACCTTTTGAATTCTTGAGCTCATAAGTGTCAAGTTAGGTTGGTAAATCACGAACTACTACTTTAATTTAGTCTTAATATATGGTTAGATATTTCTTAAAGTTATTATAAACGTAGGCAAGTTTGCATGGGCGAGTTGGCAAAGGCATGATCGATGATTTTATATGTGGGCGTGTTGGCGTGGGCAAGTTGGTCCGTGGGTGAGTTGACCCATTCCCTTGTTATTGTTTGAATCCCATTCGCTTGCAACTCAGATAGAAAACTGTTGATCTTGTTTGATACTTGTGTCAAGGACCATATAGGTGGTCTGTATCTTAAAATCATTTGTAAGAGTGAAATGTTCATAATGATTATACGAAAACCACAGGATACCCAACATACAGCTTATTCTGATTTAAGATACACAATAAAATTTAATATAAAGCATACAAATCTAGGTACCTGTCTAAAGTAAAATTTTCAAAATTTTTCCCTGGTGTTGTAGTCAAGTCCAATGATTGTCCAAGAGATGTGAGATATGCAATCTATTAGGATTTAATACAAGACCAAACTTAATAAAGAGGAAGGCAAGTGGAGGGAGCTGAGACATGGGATTCCCTTCTCTTCTCTGAGTCCCTGGTCCCTCCCTTTGAACTGCATGCAGGCTTGAAAAAAATACTGGACATGCCGTCAAGGAAGTTTGTATAATATGGTAATACAGTGTTACTATGGTTATAGTAGCTGCACTGTAAAATTAATCTTTAGTGACTAAGAAAAATTTCACATCATTTCTTCTATTTATCTTATGGAAGCTAGAGTTTAACAAGAATGTCCATATTATAGTAACTCTGATGTCTATGTGTTTTGTACTCCTAAGCTTGGTTTTCACTTGCGTCAGAATCGGAGTCTGAGTCAGAATCAAATCTTAAGCAGCTTATGACTAAGTGAAAACCAGAAAACAGAGTGGGAATCAGAGTCATGAGTGTGTTGGAATCGAAATTGGAAAGATTGGAAAGGTTTCTATTTTCTACCCATTTTCTGACTCTGATCCTTACAGCTATACAACAAGTAAGAACTAGATTATTGAAAGCGGAAGCGATAAAACCAATCATAATACTCTTCTTCTCCAGGCTTTCTTCAATGTAAGAAAAGCACAGTCATATATACCTCAAATCAAGGCCTCTGTTTTAGATTCTGATTCTGCTTATGAGGAATGATTTTCACTCGTATATTACTTGCTTAAGACTCCGATTCTGACTCTGACTCTGATTCTGATGCAAGTAAAAACCAAGCTTTACCTCATGGAAGAGTTCAACAATGTGCATATAGTAACTCTGATGTCTAATGTGTTTTGTACTCTTACCTCATGGAAGAGTTCAACAATGTTCATATAGTAACTCTGATGTCTAATGTGTTTTGTACTCTTATCTCATGGAAGAGTTCAGCAATGTCCATATAGTAACTCTGATGTCTAATGTGTTTTGTACTCTTACCTCATGGAAGAGTTCAACAATGTGCATATAGTAACTCTGATGTCTAATGTGTTTTGTACTCTTACCTCATGGAAGAGTTCAACAATGTGCATATAGTAACTCTGATGTCTAATGTGTTTTGTACTCTTACCTCATGGAAGAGTTCAACAATGTTCATATAGTAACTCTGATGTCTAATGTGTTTTGTACTCTTACCTCATGGAAGAGTTCAACAATGTGCATATAGTAACTCTGATGTCTAATGTGTTTTGTACTCTTACCTCATGGAAGAGTTCAACAATGTCTATATAGTAACTCTGATGTCTAATGTGTTTTGTACTCTTACCTCATGGAAGAGTTCAACAAGGTGCATATAGTAACTCTGATGTCTAATGTGTTTTGTACTCTTACCTCATGGAAGAGTTCAACAATGTGCATATAGTAACTCTGATGTCTAATGTGTTTTGTACTCTTACCTCATGGAAGAGTTCAACAATGTCCGTATAGTAACTCTGATGTCTAATGTGTTTTGTACTCTTACCTCATGGAAGAGTTCAACAATGTGCATATGGTAACTCTGATGTCTAATGTGTTTTGTACTCTTACCTCATGGAAGAGTTCAGCAATGTCCATATAGTAACTCTGATGTCTAATGTGTTTTGTACTCTTACCTCATGGAAGAGTTCAACAATGTGCATATAGTAACTCTGATGTCTAATGTGTTTTGTACTCTTACCTTATGGAAGAGTTCAGCAATGTGCATATAGTAACTCTGATGTCTAATGTGTTTTGTACTCTTACCTCATGGAAGAGTTCAACAATGTGCATATAGTAACTCTGATGTCTAATGTGTTTTGTACTCTTACCTCATGGAAGAGTTCAACAAGGTGCATATAGTAACTCTGATGTCTAATGTGTTTTGTACTCTTGCCTCATGGAAGAGTTCAACAATGTGCATATGGTAACTCTGATGTCTAATGTGTTTTGTACTCTTACCTCATGGAAGAGTTCAGCAATGTCCATATAGTAACTCTGATGTCTAATGTGTTTTGTACTCTTACCTCATGGAAGAGTTCAACAATGTGCATATAGTAACTCTGATGTCTAATGTGTTTTGTACTCTTACCTTATGGAAGAGTTCAGCAATGTCCATATAGTAACTCTGATGTCTAATGTGTTTTGTACTCTTACCTCATGGAAGAGTTCAACAATGTGCATATAGTAACTCTGATGTCCAATGTGTTTTGTACTCTTACCTCATGGAAGAGTTCAACAAGGTGCATATAGTAACTCTGATGTCTAATGTGTTTTGTACTCTTACCTCATGGAAGAGTTCAACAATGTCTATATAGTAACTCTGATGTCTAATGTGTTTTGTACTCTTACCTCATGGAAGAGTTCAACAATGTCTATATAGTAACTCTGATGTCTAATGTGTTTTGTACTCTTACCTCATGGAAGAGTTCAACAATGTGCATATAGTAACTCTGATGTCTAATGTGTTTTGTACTCTTACCTCATGGAAGAGTTCAACAATGTCTATATAGTAACTCTGATGTCTAATGTGTTTTGTACTCTTACCTCATGGAAGAGTTCAACAATGTCTATATAGTAACTCTGATGTCTAATGTGTTTTTTCAGTAAGATAAACACAGTCTGCTCTATCATGATACAATCATTTATGGCTTTGTACCCAACTTCTGGCTGAAAGAAAATGAAAAAGAAACCTTTATCTCCATCAAATATACTTAATTGCAGTATATTGTATATAGCTAGCTATAATTGTACCTGCAGGCAAGCAGGCAAGCAAGCAGGCAAGCAAGCAGGCAAGCAAGCAGGCAAGCAGGCAGGCAAACAAGCAGATAAGCAGGCAGACAGAATGACAGACAGAGAGAAAGATAGACAAAAAGGCAGAAAGACAGACAGACAGAAAAGTACAGTTAAATAATTGATTAGCATATTAAAATAGACAGACAGGATCCAAATTTAAGCAATAACCTTTTTATACCAACATGTTTTGCCTCTCCTCATCAATGACTGGTCCATTATATCATCAGCCATAAGAAAGAATGCCTGAAACTATAGAGCAACAAATAAATTTACACATCAGAAACCAAAAACCGTTTTTTCAAGCTACATGTGCATCCAACTTGATGGGCCACAAAAATGAAAAATGCAAATTCAGTAACATTGATAAGCCAGTTTTATATTTTAAACTTAAGGCAAGAATAATCAATTTTATGAATTCTTATCGAAAAAAAAGTCATAGAAAATTACGTATGATTCTCATTATAAGCTCCTGTTCTGGTATTGTGGCTCATCAAATCCCTTAAATTTGGATGCGCATGCAATCTTGAGAAAATGGTCTATTAAACTCATCGTTAATGATGAGCTTGGCGTTAGGTGCTTATTCCGTGGGATGGGCGGAGCCAGGCACAAATTAGCGGTAACCATGGTCACCCTGTCACCACCCACCGAACACCTGTCACATTGACCGCGATCAGTCAATGGAATACTTACCTCTACTTACCTGTACCAGTGGTAGGGATGGCGGGTGGGAAAATTAAACTCTTGTTGTAGCGTAATAGCGTCGTATAGCGAGTGCTAGCGAGTAAAGGTTCGCGTGGTTGGCATTAAGCTAGCGTGATCACGTGTGTTGCATCTTATCATATTTCGTAATGATAGCTATGATCCATATCTCAGACAGGCCACAGAGATCGACTAGAATAGATTGCGACATGCTATAAACAACTTGCTAGCTGAGTCGATCAACGATAGCGTGAGGTAATAAATGCGTTGACAGTGGAAGATAGCGGTATGCGTCAGGACAACGTTACTGCGAAATGTCATTGACCTGGAGTCTAACTTTGCCTAAATTACATTTAACCACATTTAACCAATAAGGAGTAAAAATGTATATTATGACAGGCTGGCACACTGTTTGACTAATTAGCCATTGATCAATGGCCAATGATGGCCAGTCATCTGACAATGACTCTGGCTGGAAATGGAACTGATCAAATATTTGCCTTTCTGGTCCTTATTGTCTTTTAAAAACCCTGAAATGACCATCATGATGAATAATATACTACATAAAGCATCTAGTACCAAGGCACCAAACATTGTAGTTTTAGATATTCTTGAATGATTAATTTATGATAATAAACAAAGACGAAGATGAAGGACTAGCATCTGAAACGCCAGTTTTTCCCCTTTTCATGGTGTATAATTTACCTTTTTATCATTACTGATAATAAACATTATGAATCATAATCAGCTCATGAAAAAACTTTGTCTTAGTAATTGAATAAACGATTGTACAACATTTTGGACAGGAAATGATGTTAAGTAAAATCAAGGAAATACAGTAGCTGGGCTCACCCATTCAACACACCATCCCAGGAGCATTGCTATATTGATCTGCTCTTCTGTAATCTTGTCTTCACTTATGATATGTCTAAGTGACCCAATCACTGATAAACCACGATTCCTTTTACCTGGTTATAACAAGCCATTGTTAGTTAAGCAAACGGTGTGTAATGCATGACTATTGAAAATGTCATGTGGAACTTATTGTGTTGCTATATGTAAGATAACTTCTATATGATAGATGTATTTTGAATTGGTAGGCCTGCAAAACACATTCAGGGTTTTTATCAAGGGTCAGAGAATGCTCCTGCCAGTAAATGAGCAAAATTCTTCCTGCAGTTAAAACTACCATTAAGATCATCTTCTCCTATGATTTCAAAACTTAATCAAAAACCCTGCCAGGACTCAGTCCCCTTACTAGTAAAATAACGGCTGGACATTGGACAATGTCCTGGCTGAATCAAATTACATACCAAACCAACTAGCATGCGATACTCGTAAAATAATACTGACCTCCTGGTACATTGTATTCAAGGACCTAAGAAAAACAGAAAATCACATTACTGATATTTAATTAAGAAATTATTTTCATAAGCTTAAGTTCTACATCACATATTCAATTGTAAAATAAATAAACTATAAAGCAGTTTTCATTCACCCGTGAAACAAAGTGAGAACTTAATTAAATTAAGGGACGGACCATTAGATTTTTGAGGGGGAGGGGGGGGGGGTTGGGCAATTTATTTTGTGTAAGACTTTTTTTACGCCTTATGTCTATGCAGGAAATTGTTTTGGACATAATTTGAGATTTCTTCTGGCACTTTTCTTATGTACGATTTTTTTTTACACTCTTGAAAGCTGTACCTCCCCCCCCACCCATTAAAAATCAAATGGTCTGTCCCCCCCGGGGGGTACTCTGCCAGGATTTGGGTAGGGGTGTTCTGCTGGGATTCTGAAAGGGGTACCCTGTTTATGACAAAAAAACTCTAATTTGTAGATGTTAATGATAAAAGATATAATTAATTGCCCTGAGTTCCTGTTTCAATTATCATGTCAGCTCGTGTATTGTTGTTTTTTCTTACGACCATAATAACCAGTTTTGGTCAATACGAAAGTAGAAACCCTGAATATGACAGGAAACTCAGGAAGAACTTGGAACTTGAGTGAAATTGCATACCTTTATGAAAAGAAGCTTGAAAAACCATACCCTGTTCAGCCCATCCCGTATAGTCCATATATGGGAGTACCCGCCCCGGGTCCGTCCCCAAGTAAATTTAAATATACCTGTATATGCTACACTTCGTTTCAGGGGTTTATAAAAACCACTGTATTTGTAAAAGCTATAGAAAAATAATGTTCATAAAATAATTTACAGTGACAATTTAAATATACAAATCATTGATATTTTAACTGGGAATTTTCTACTAAGCGAGCTGTCTTCAAAGGCCTTGAAACGAGTGTCCATATAATATGAATTTCGAGATTCTGGGAGTTTAAACTGTAGCATAAACTTTGAATTCTTATCATATGATCAAAGTAATCTTCAAGGTTATATACTATATACGAACCTCTTTGACTCTAATAACTGCTTCACGGATTTTCAAATCTTGAAAGTCACTCTCCTTCATCAAGTCGTTCACTAATTCAGGGAAAGCCTTGTCGAATCTTTCAACGTCGTTTTCCATGGGTTTCATACACTTTGCTGGCCTGTCTAAATCACTCATTATCCACTTTCCAAGGCAAATTTAGAAAGAGAATATTAAGCTATTTTTAAGAAAAAGGAATTTCTCTTTCTAAAGAATATTTGCCTTGGGATCAGTCCCGAACGATATCAACCAGGCGTTCTTTGATATACCGAGTAAGACTGGGGACCGAGTAATTTTTTTAAGGTAGCTGTGAACAGCAAAATGGCTGGGGAGAGTGTTTCAGGTAAAATTTTAAATCTATTAATCAGAATAATCTGCAGTTTCTGTGGAAAAGGAAATGAATGTTAAATGCAACAAAATGGGGGGCTCTTCCATTAGGTTTGTTCTGCACTCACTACCATTTTTTATGACAGGCAACATTCAACTCACATGTTGATTGGCATGGAGGTGAACCGGAAAAAACCCTTGTGGCAAGCAAGATATCTAAAGGCACAACCCAGGGTTTGAACCACACAGCATTGAGACAGCACAGAATCAGTTCATGACACCCATTACAAGAACCATGCAGGAAGCACCCTAATTAGAGACCATTCATTTTTACAGGTTTGGGCAGGAAGGAACTGGTAGGCTTGGGGTAAAACAATATGGCATTCCTGTTTTAATAGTGTGCCATATAAAAAAATTCAGGGTTCATACATTTTTTGATTTGTAATTCACAAAATCCAAATTGCACAAATTTGATTGAACAGGGGAATTTCAAAAGCGCTACAAAACACTAGTTTTACCTAACACTTTTTAATAATTATAAAAACTTGTTATTTACAAAATATAAAACCTTTATCTGATAATATTAAGGGTGCTTCACATAATTATATTTGTGCAGGACAGGACTGTCTGCTAAACGTACATTTCTTGATGAAATCGAGTCAACACATAACAGGTCTATTATTAATTGTACACAAATTTTAGAATTAATGATAGGATTAAAAAACAACAAAAAACAACAACAAAAAAAAAAACAAAACAAAAAACAAAACCAATAGAAAAAAAACAACAAACAAAACAGAAACCATGAACCAGTCTCATATCATACAGTATAATTTGCAATTTACCATAGAAACAAGTTCTGATATAGTATAATTTGCTAGTTTGAGCGGTATCTTAGCACATATATATTTACAGTCAAACTTACTCTACTGTGTTTCTATCAAGGTTCAAATAGTCAGTTTCTTTTTTTTATTCAATCTTGATTTTAAACTAATTTTGAACCTTGCACTGATAAAAATGAATGTGAAAGTTACAAGGGTTTTTATTATGTAAGTTTTACAACAAAATTGAATCAACCTTGATAGGAATGTGTAAGTTTGAATTTAACATTTAATGTCTGTTAATAATACAGTAAACTGTCTGTTTAATCTGTCAAGGGTACATATACATACATTCTAGTGCAACTACATTCACCAAGGCCACCCAAACAAACTTTAATCAAACTTACAAAATCACGTTTCAGGTGCTAAGTAATACGGCAGTGATGAATTCTGGAGTTTAAATGGTTTCTTGTTCACTCCTGATCATACACACACATAAAAAAAGATGCTTTTAAAGGAAAAAAATGTAAACATTTGTGCAGATTCTTCGTTTACATACTTAATAATTGTGATTGGCTAATTTCTTTGAAAATGTGTCTGGAAGGCCTTTTGTCGGTGCAGTTGCACATAATACTTTTTAGTAAAAATACACAGGTGATTATTGAAATTTTTTTGAAAGAATCACCTGTGTATTTATACTAAAACAATTATTCGCCAAAGGTGAAATGAATATTGGAGAATATTTACCTTGCAGCTTGAAGACTCACGTCTCGGTAAATATTCCCCGATATTCACTTCGCCTTCGGCGAATAACTGTCAAATAATATGCCTACAATTTAGAGGCTTTGCAACTTACAATATGGAAGTAAAATTATACTATTTTGAGATCCACAGCGATAGTACAGTGAGCCTATATAGTTATCATAATATACTTATTATTTTAGAGCTTATGCAGCTACATGTAACTAGAAAACTTATATATAGATGTCTTTTGTGTGCAACGAATACAGACAAACTTAAAACTGTTCTGCAACACACTTATTCCTACATCTTATAGCAATAATAATTATGATTGCCACGCATGTTAGCAAATTAATGCTAAACAAACCATTACAAAACCCAAAACAAAATAAATTTTGAACCAAGTAAAATATATCATAACATGAAATTTGTCTTTTGTTAACCATTATATTGTGAATAAAATAAAAAAATAAAAAGACATAAAGGTGAGAATGTTCCACGATGTTCAAAAATAATTGAATAAAGTTCTGTCAATTTTATCTTGTGAAAAAAATATGGCTGCCACTTTTGTTTCCCCCCCCCCCCCCCCCGATCAATTCTTGCGCATCAATCTATTACATGCTTATCAGATTTAGTCAAGATCAAGTTATATATGTTATTTCATATTGTACAAAAGTACACAGACGTGCATTGATGGTTAAATGTGTATTTATAAGTAAAACCAAAACACACACAAAGCTAGATAGACTAGTCAAATGATCACAACTACCAAACATTGATAAGAAATGCTTCGATAAGATTTTAATTGATTTTGCCATTGATAATACTCTTCTCTTACTCACACTATACCATTCATACACACACATACATGTACATATCTACCCTGCATTCAGACCATCATTAAAGTGCTAGAATATCATCAGTATTGTGGCTATTTTCCTCTCTGCACATCTAACTCCCTTCTTGAAAATGCATATTTTTATAGCCCCATAAAGATATTTCTTTTCTGTTATCATCCCCTTGGGAGGTCACATATCTTATTTTCTACAACACTTGGTTAAAAAGCTCTGTTAAAACACTATATCTCAAACTATTCTTCAAATAAGAGGCCTCAAATCCCCTATCCATACACATTCATCTCTCCTAACTCAATTTTTTTGATTTTGCTTATAAATTATTTTCTATAAATTGAATCATACTTATTTCATTACAAATATTTCTCAGTACTTTTGATTAACTTAGTAAATGATTTTGAACTTTTTTGAAAAGCTATACATGCCAAACCCTTCCCATAATTACATATTATATAAATTTACCAAACCATGGGCACTTAACTAAAGTGCAGTAAACATTTAAAACTTTAACTTAAGCCACAGTAGGAGCACTGAATTGTAAAGTCCTTGCTGCTGTTCTGTAGCTTGCAATAAAATTCTTAGCTTGTTCTGTGACAAACTGCTGGTCTGGAGTCTTTCCACAAGCTACTTGTTCCCATGTTGTGTCCATCTGTGAACAGAAACAATAAAAAAGATAAGGTTGTGAACTTTAAGGGGAACAGGAATTTTGTACTTCTGCTAGCTGAGATGGGTTCCTATAAAGACTGCAATAATTGTAAATGTTATGCATAGCTTTAGTTTGCTGTAGCAAATTAAAGACTTGATTTCCTTTCTCACTAACAAATCAGGAAAAAAAAGATTTAAGGAGGCTCGAAACAGTAGGAACTTTAGTGTTTTGTCTATGAATGGATGTGATGAAATTTCCTATCTTTTCTCAAGTTTCGCCCTTTAAAGGAAATTCAAAAAACAGATGAAAAAGTTACCTTTTTTGCCGTTTTGCGAGCTGAAAAACGCAAGTACCAAAAGGTACCTTATTCTTTTATTTTAAGAATTTATTTTAATTTAATTTTTATTTTATTTCTAATTTTATTTTATTAAAAAAAAAATCACCGAGTTATGATTTTTAAAATGAAATGTTGTCATGGTAACGTCTTACAGCATTTTTTAATGTTCATTGTGATATTTGGTTAATGGTCTTTGGCTTTCTGGGTTTACTTGCTGCCATATTATAACCATTATTACATTTTCTTTAGTTCATAATTTTGAGTGTGAAGGCACAAGACACTTTCCAGCCTCCTTAAGCAGAGAAATAGCAGAGATTGAGCCCAACAGCTGTGAAATAAGACATAGGAGATGCAACTGGATAGGAAATGCAGTGTATATACTCAGGAAGGATGCCTGGCAAGAATGACTGTATGACAATACATTGGGATAGAAGCCAGCGTGGACAGTTGAGGAAGAATTAAACAAGTTGGTATGGATGAGCTGACTAAAGTGGTGGCACAGAGCAGTCTGGGTTGTGGTGAGTTGTGGAGACAAATAATGATAAGCTAGGCCTTATGCTCCTAATAGTGAAGTAATAAACAACAAATCAGGAACTGTTATATAACAAACTTACCCCTACTTGACATTTTCTTGGAGTTTCTTGGAACTGTAGAGGTCTCATTGGATTGTTCTTCTTTTTCTTCTACAAGTAAAAATGAAAAAAGCATATTTCAATTTCATATGAATTAAAATTAATTAACTCCTAGCACCCATTTTCTTAATCTCTGACCCTCAAAAAAATAAAGGCATTGGATAAAAATACAAAGAAATTGTGAATAAGACAAGATTTTCTTTGCATATATTAAAGTTTTGGTTTTAATGGTTGTGCAGTGCACATGGTCAACCCACTTTTAATAGTCTTCACTCCCAACTTTTCCAGCCACATTGACATTCTTGAGAATTAAGATAACTGCAAAAGTAAGAACTTACCAACATATCACTGTTAAGGTTGGTGCTGGGTGTCACAAAAGGGTTTTGTTTGCAGAAGACTTCACTTGGCTTGACAATTGTAGGATCTTGTGTTGGAGACATAAGCAGAGATGTTTGTGCAATGCCCGAGTCATCCTTCAAGAGAAAATAGACAATGCATTATTGTCTCTCCACCATTAATATGCATTATTAACATGTGTGGAAAGAGGTGCAGTATGAGAGTGCCTGCTTCTCACCATTAATTGTGAGTAAAGTTCCTAGTTGGGTCATTCCTGTGCTTTGAGGGATTTTTTCCGAGTTCAAGTTCAGTTTTCCTCTGTATGCTTAAATCTACTTTTAAATTTAAATTCCAATTTCATCACAGGATGAGGACCACAGGTTTGTTAGCCACTGGCTATTAAGTGCTAGGAGATGTAGAGCACAATTAAGAGAACCAATCTTAAAAACAGGAGGTGCTCTACTAGTGCTCTACAGCTCCCAGGGTGTATAACACAACTCGGAAATATAAACAGCTCTATTTTATATTGCTTTTGTAAAATATTTTTGCAAGATGTTTTTTGAGAGTATCGAGCTGCCCTTTGATATTACATGCATATGGTAGGCAGCCAATCGGCATGTATGTTAGTATCGAGCTGCCCTTTGATATGACATGGTAGCCAACCAATCAGCATGTATGTTAGTATTGAGCTGTCCTTAGATATAACATGCATATGGTAGCCAGCCAATCAGCATGTATGTTAGTATAAGCCTTTTCACAGTTTAAGAATCGATTCCACAGCGCATGCGATTTTATCCCGAATTTCTACATTCTTTTGTCTAAACCTTCTTTTGTTCTTAATTAAACAAAAGAAGGTGAGAAATTCGGGATAAAATCGCATGCGCAGTGGAATCGATTCTTAAACTATGAAAAGGCTTATTGAGCTGCCCTTAGATACAACATGGTAGCCAGCCAATCAGCATGTATGTTAGTAGGAATCTCAAGTATTTATCCATCCAATTGATGCATGCATCATATTTTAAATAATTTTATGATATAATACACAAAGGAATAGTACTACACAGCAAATATCAATAAAGCTCACCATGATGTCTGTTTTGCCAGACATAGTGTTTGTAACATTTGTTGTACTGTCTTCATCCACAGAAGAAAGTTCCTCTCTAATACTGAACAGTGCTGGTATAACAAGATCCACATTTTCATCTTCTATTCTCTTGCAGAGAGACATGCGTGCTTTAGTTACTGGTTCCTTGCTGGCTGAACATGTTATTGAAACTCCACTTTCCTCAGCTTCCTTCTTGATTATTTCACTGAAATCTTCATCAAAATGGGCCGGGGTCTGTAAAAAAATTATTATAGTAGAGGTCACTGTCAGCATTCAGACCTGTAGTTACTAATTAAAAAATTAATAAATAATTAATGACCTTAGAACAATACAAAATCACTACTAGCACTGTGAAGGCATCTGTAAATCCTGATATATTGCATAAGGTTGACTTTGAAATATCTCGACCAAATTACATTTAATGTTAAAAATTTTAATCTCAAAAAGCATTAATCTAGACATTTTTTAAGTAGTATACATGTACAATATTCATTTGAGACCTGTATGAGGTTTAAAACAGCTTGCTGTTTTAAACCTCATACAGACCTCCCGCTTATATTGTATATATTACATAAAAAGTCCATTAACGTACATGTGCCATCTTTGTTTCATTGAGGATTTTCAATGCATTTTTGAAAGGAGTTGGTGTCCTGGGAGACATATGCAGCCACGATCTTCTTACTCTTGGTGTACGGTAATTCTCGTCATTATTGTTTGTGTCACTTACAACTGGTGTATTAAGAGTGGTGGTAGTAGAGACTGGCATTGCCTTCTGCTCAGTTGGTGTCGATGTGATGATTTTGTTAGAGTTAGGGGAATTCAGGAACTGTGATGGTGAAAATGGCAAGGACTTTATTGGGGTGCAACCCTTTGGGCTGCTAAAAATGCATTCTTGTGAAGAAGTGACATTGGTAACTGTGGAACTGGCTGTTGATTCATTCAAGTCTGAAGCCTAAAAATCAAATTGAAAAACTATTAAACTCTTGTTTATATAAAATGAAATTGTAAGTGTTAATCATAAACTTGTGCTCAACAGTTGTGTTACAAAATAGATCTTTCCTGATTTTATATTGATTAACAATTTTATGTTATTAGAATTTTCCTTCTTTAATCTTAATGTATTAACAGCCTTACAGTCGGTTTCACATTACTTTACACCTTCGGAACTTCACAACTAAGTTCGTTATGAACTGTAGAACTTCACGTTGAAATTTGGATTTTGGCTTAGTATATGGAATTTGGAGTTCCTGAATGAATATCCCAAAGGAAATCCAGAAGCTCCTGGTTGAAAATCAAGTTCCTTTGCTGCAAAATAAGCCAATCAAGTTCTGAACTTTGGCAGGAAATTCAGAAGTTTATAACGGACTTTGTTTCGAAGTTGGTCGCAAATTTTGGAATTTCCGAACATAGTTCGGAACCCAAAGGTGTAAAGTAATGTGAAACTGACATAATAAATAATAAAACACAGGCGTTGCTTTGATTAAAAACTTTTCTATTGCTGGACATCCATATTCATTTATATGACTAGTGGTTACTACAGTTGGGACTGTGCTGAATACAACCGGTGAATAGAAGAAAACTTAAACACGGTTTAAAAACATTTGTAACAGTACTGATTTTTTTAACACTAATAATCTTTATCAGAGTGAAAGAGCAAATTAATAGTATTAACATTTTAAATGCAGTTTGATGTTGTCAAAAATGAATGATGCAACTACCTTTCTCTTTTTTCCTCTTCTTAGAATGGTAGGTGGTGTGCTGAATCGCGACTGTAACACTGGTGAAGTGATTGGAATCAGTGACCTGTAAGAATAATCTAGCATTAGCTACAGTACTAGCATTTACCAGGTGAGAATTGCAGTTCCAAGGTGAAAGCCAGTCTCAACTGTAATACCATTGATATCAAACAATGTCCGGCCAGGATTCAAACCTATCTGTTCAAATCTTTGACTTGCAACATTGAGCTGGAAATGTGGTATGACAGAGCTAAAAACTCATAGGCCATTGGGAGGACATAACCATGGGGCCATTATATTAATAGATGCCAAAAAAAGGACTACTCTTATTTAGAGAACTAATGTCGTTTCAAATCCTTTTCCAAAATATTTTTTTACCTGTAAGATACTTTCAATTTCCAGAAATAATTATACAGTTTAATATTGTTTGCCATCCAGCATCTGGAGCCTTCCCCAAGGTACATTTGGCTGAATTGATTTGTTTTCAAAGTGATATATCAGCACATGACTGTTTGAAGCAAATGGCCTATTTGGCCAGTCATGATTACTGGTGACTATATAATCAGCCCTTATTTTTATTCCTGTACATAAGTCAATGGCTTACCCATCTGAGTTGATTCCATCAATCGTATTTCCATCAAATCTGTACCCTGAAATGAAAACAAGCATAATAATTAATATAATTTATAGTCGTAAAATGAAAACTGAAATGTAGTTGTTAAATTCTTTACGTACCTCTTGCACCAGGTGATGTCAGTTTGGTGATGGTATTGCTCTTCACCATTCCTCCACCATTTTCAAAGGTGCTTAGGTCACCCCATGTTGAAGGATCTGAGTCCAATAAACTCTGCGACAATATAAAGCTGCTAAATGGAGAAACAATCCCAGGGTGTTGCTCACTTCCCTTATTTTTATGACCAGTTTGGTTTACAGACTGTTTGGGTCTGATGTTTGTTAAGGGATCTGTTGAGTTTTTAAGACCAACTTGCAACACATCTCTTGTAGCATGTCCATGTTCAACAACCACTGTAGTTGATGATGCAACTGACATGCCAACAGGAAGGTTGTTTAAGTTTTGCTGCAGTTCTGTGTCTCGGTAAGTAACTTCATGTTTTCTTCTCTCTGAATATAGTTCAAAGCAAGACAAAAAATTCTTTAAGACATGGCATAATGAAGATAACATGGCTTCAGGATAGCAAGACAAGAAGACATCATTGTTAGTTTTATTTAATGTTTTCATAAAGTCACCACTGACCAATAGATCTTTTCTGAATGCACTTAAGAGTGGCTGTCCGTAACGGTCGAGAATGGCGGGACAGCGAAGGAATTTTCAAATTTCTCATATTTTGTCAGAAGACAACCTTTGGTAAGCTCTTTTAAAAAATCCAGTTTAAAACTTCAAGCGCTTTTTTATTTTGGCGAATTTTACGAAAATCTAAAACTCGACTTCCGGTTCGCTCTGGACCGGTGTGAACAGCCCAAAATATTACCCATATTTAAGAAGGCCTCACTCGTTCAAAAATACTCCTAACGATCTGATACTTTTTCAACATTTTAACTAACTATCAGACTCCAAAAGGGATAAATAATATTTTTGGGAAAATATTTTGTTCTCGCTTTTTGGGATTTTTTTTCGATGGCATTTCAAGCAGCTACGACGCGAAGCAAATTTTAGCCTAAGTTGAATGCCCTAAATTATCACCTGGTATATATTTTATTTTCACTAATACTATATGATCTGAAAGCTTGTTTATTGTACTTCTTTTCCTGAAAGTATTAGCCTTGGAACGCAAATACTTCCTCGCGATTAATCGACTCTTCTATGTAGCATACGGCGGTCTAATTTCGGATTCAGAATCAAAGCGCCTGCTTTATAAATACTCAAAAACTTTCTTGGATCACCCAGAATGAACATTTTAATCGTAAACAACATTAGTTTGATGACTGTAAACTATACTCCAGCTATATATTATTGACTTATTCTTTTGTACTGGAATATTTTAGAGAGTAAGGACTTAAGCGTACGAATTCTAAGTTAGAAAAAAAACCTTTAGACCCCATCAAACGCAGGGTTTTTTTATTTTTCTCTTTTCTTTGTTTTTGTTGAATATACTTGCTCAAAATCCTCCCAAATTTCAATTAGTTCCACGTTATTCGTAGAAAAAACAAACTCATTTTTGTACTTTCTCAAAATTAATGGAATAAGTTAGAGGACACTATGATTGAATAAACAAACTGAATTAGTTGAGAAGCGTGGCACGTGAACGTCGATCACTTGTACCTTTCTTGAATTATATGAACTAAACAAACAACCTTTATGGTTTGTATTTTTTGTCTTTATCTCTTGTCAAAATTAATAATAACTAGTGACTAAAGTGCGTGCAGTTGCTTTCGTACTATTTCATTTAAGCCCCTTTCCCGATAACGTCACACATTTGATTCGCATCAACACTGCCTACTCTGTTTTTTATAAATCGTCCTTGTTTTAAGAGAAGTCAGTGGCTAACAAACCTGTTTCCTTTCTTATTCATTCGTCTAGAATGAACTGTTTGACAGGAACAATTGTATGGTTTCTATCAATTACGGCCGCAATCGTAAACTACATTCAAGGTATTTGGTGCTTTGCTCTTTTAGGGGAACAGGAACATGTAACTCTAGAGCCTCACAGAAAATCTGCAGCATTGTTACCTAGAGAGTTTTTAAGTCTGTCATTTTTCACCATTGGAACATATATCGTATTGGTCGTAAGTGACAGGGTGCTGTAGTTGGCAGGGCCGTAACCGGGGGGGGCACAGGGTGCACGTGCACCCCCACATAAAAGCTTAAGGTCCGCCGATTTTTTTATTCGATGTGCACCCTCCCTGTAAAAGTTCTGGTTACGGCCCTGGTTGGAAAGTCGAGATAGCTGCTTCTACAGTATTGTACTGGGAAAATTATCATCTTCCTCTATTGCGTTTGGGGAGATAGCAAGGTCTTCAGGGACGGTCTGGCCGAGTACTTGAAAAGACGCAAGCCGTCGGGACCTCGAGCACGTCTCATGACCTTTTCTACAAATTCTGGGTTTAACTTTCTTCCTAAGGTTTACTCAATGTTGAGCTTGTTGACCAAGTAGGTTCTCTGTTTTTTGATAAAGCGGTCAGACTTTTTATTTTCTTTGAGAGCCCAGCCTCTTCAGCAGATAAATCCGAGGTCCTCATATTACTAGACGAGAATTTTAGGGTCGGTAGAAACCCCAACCCCCTCTTCCAAGCTTTGTATTTGACGGCCTTAGCAAGATCAAATAGCGATTGTTTCTCAAGAGATTTCGACCATCTCTCAAGAGAAAAATGCTTTTCAAGAACAGAGAATCTTCGCACTCGCACGCAGCCGCCGCCAGAGCACCATACCTTCATTTAATTAAGAATGTAGTTTACTATTGCGGCTGTAATTGATAGAAACCATACAATTGTTCCTGTCAAAATGTTAAAAAAAAGAATAAGAAAAAGAAAAAAAAACCCGGCTGCTCAGCTCGACGATTAGCTTGCCTACTGAGCAGCTATTACCTGAATCTTGGCTATAAACATTAATGTTGTAAAGCATAATTTGATATATATATATATATATATATATATTTTATCAAACTCATAAACAATTCATGAGGAAAACACAATAGAAATCACGACCATGAAGGAGGTTTTATATCTGATATAGATTCGTCTTCATTTGCATAAACTTAAACTTGGATTTTCTTGGCCAGATTCACTTCAATTTTGAAAATTTTAGTGAAACACAAAGGAACTAACCTAGACGTTTGATAAGCAATCTACAGTATGAGTGGCCGTGTTGTATTCGATATACAATCACTCGGCTACGCCTCGTGTTTGTATATCGGATACAACACGGCCACTCATTCTGAAAAAAACGTCTGTCTGATGAGTGCGTAAGCACGAAACTCGGAGTTACAGTGAACATGTCTCGTCTTTAATCCAATCTTTACTATATATCTGTTGCTCTGCATCCCTACGCATCGAGCACTGTTTCACCAGTATAGACCACATTACATACTTTGTTATATATATATATATATATATACAGCCATTTGCAAAAATTATGGCCGTTTCAAATATAAATACAACTATATCGAAAGTATATCAGACAGGGCGGGATATCATTCTTGATATTTTTTTCCAGAAAGCCCTAATGATAGACAACTTGAAAAATATATAGTGGAAGATATCCCATAATACTTGATATGCTTTCGATATACTCGTATATGTATTGGAAGCGGCCATAGTTTTTGCAAATGGCTGTATATATATATATATATATATATATATAATATGTTATTATTATTGGTAAAAAGATACTTGTTGTTCCTGTCAAACAGTTTATTCTAGGCGAATGAATAGGAAAGGAAACAGGTTTGTTAGCCACTGACTTCTCTTAATGAAACAAGGACGATTTTTGGCTTTTTCATTTAGAATCAAGTTAAATCAATCAATTCTGAAACCCCATATAAAAACAAGCAAAAACAGCAACAAAAGAGAAGGGAAAAAAAGCAGAGTAGGCAGTGTTGATGCGGATCAAATGTGTGACGTTATCGGGAAAGGGGCTTAAATGAAATAGTACGAAAGCAACTGCACGCACTTTAGTCACTAGTTATTATTAATTTTGACAAGAGATAAAGACAAAAAATACAAACCATAAAGGTTGTTTGTTTAGTTCATATAATTCAAGAAAGGTACAAGTGATCGACGTTCACGTGCCACGCTTCTCAACTAATTCAGTTTGTTTATTCAATCATAATGTCCTCTAACTTATTCCATTAATTTTGAGAAAGTACAAAAATGAGTTTGTTTTTTCTACGAATAACGTGGAACTAATTGAAATTTGGGAGGATTTTGAGCAAGTATATTCAACAAAAACAAAGAAAAGAGAAAAATAAAAAAACCCTGCGTTTGATGGGGTCTAAAGGTTTTTTTTCTAACTTAGAATTCGTACGCTTAAGTCCTTACTCTCTAAAACATTCCAGTACAAAAGAATAAGTCAATAATATATAGCTGGAGTATAGTTTACAGTCATCAAACTAATGTTGTTTACGATTAAAATGTTCATTCTGGGTGATCCAAGAAAGTTTTTGAGTATTTATAAAGCAGGCGCTTTGATTCTGAATCCGAAATTAGACCGCCGTATGCTACATAGAAGAGTCGATTAATCGCGAGGACGTATTTGCGTTCCAAAGCTGATACTTTCAGGAAAAGAATTACAATAAACAAGCTTTCAGATCATATAGTTTTAGTGAAAATAAAATATATACCAGGTGATGATTTAGGGCATTCAACTTAGGCTAAAATTTGCTTCGCGTCGTAGCTGCTTGAAATGCCATCGAAAAAAAATCCCAAAAAGCGAGAAAAAAACATTTTCCCAAAAATATTATTTATCCCTTTTGGAGTCTGATAGTTAGTTAAAATGTTGAAAAAGTATCAGATCGATAGGAGTATTTTTGAACGAGTGAGGCCTTCTTAAATATGGGTAATATTTTGGGCTGTTCACACCGGTCCAGAGCGAACCGGAAGTCGAGTTTTAGATTTTCGTAAAATTCGCCAAAATAAAAAAGCGCTTGAAGTTTCAAACTGGATTTTTTAAAAGAGCTTACCAAAGGTTGTCTTCTGACAAAATATGAGAAATTTGAAAATTCCTTCGCTGTCCCGCCATTCTCGACCGTTACGGACAGCCACTCTTAAGGTGGGTCCCTAGAGCTTTTGGTAGTTCCAACAAATTAAATAGGAAATAGTAATCTTTGGTTAAATGCAGGATCACAGATTGATACCCAACATGCCAACCATGTTAAAGTTCATGAGTTTAGGAATTAAATTTTCGTGGAACTGATGACATATGAGGTTACCATAGTAACACTACATCAGCTATAATGAAGGTCATTCTTTTCTTTGAAAATTGACAACTCAGGTTTTCCACTGTGAGTGTTTTTACAACTTTCTGTAATGAGATTACATTACCTCACCTTTCATTCCACACAATGCCAAAGCATTTGGTACTACAGAATTTCAAATAATGGAAAATCTTGAATTTGCTGAATAAAACAAATTCCACAGTACCGAATTTCAAAATCTTTTGAAAACTGTTTAAACTTTATATGATAAAAAGAATATAGAATTTTGAAGAGATTTGGCCATCTAGTTTTTGAGTTGTTTCCGAAAAAAGATTACCCGTGTCAACGATATTTTTGTGGCGCCTGCAAAATATAAATTCTTCAAATTCTGGTTCAATCTGCGCATGCTTGTACACAACCTGGCGCACAAATGTACAAAAACTATATGGAGCTATGCAGCCACCTTAAGTGAAGTCCACAGATCTAGAACATGCAATGGTGTTGAGTTCATGAATACATTTCTTGTATTTCTCAAGTTCAATCTCAACTTGAAACCATTTTTTCATAGTCACTTAAGGTCTATTGAATATGACAATACATGGAAAGAAAATCTCTTATATACTGCAATAGAAGTATGTTGCAGCCAATAGAAACAATGTTTGAACACAATTTTTTTTCCAATTTGCTCTTAATTGTGAGTTACTCTATTACCTTTCTTGGCTGACAAAGGTCTTCCATGCCTAGGTTTTTCCGCCTAAAAAAGTCATAACCAGCGTTAACAGGATTCCTAATTTTTGAGCAAATTCCAAGATATCTTAGGAGATTTCTCTTGGAGATAATATTAGATAATAATCCAAATTTATTTACTCACACTATATCTGTTCTTTTTATAGTGATCAAAACCAAACGATTCAACTCGCCGTCTCATGGTAGAATTCCAGTGATTCTTGATGGCATTATCAGTTCTAAAATTGAAAAAAAAAGGTGATTATATTTTCGAAATCTTTTCATTAGATTGGAAATAATAAAATATGAGTAAAAATGTGAAAAAAACTCCAACTTTAAAGGGTTTTTAGATCCTTACAAAAAGATCTTCTACATATGCCAGCAGAGTTAAATTTTTTAAATCCTTTTTGTTTCAAGTACAAAAATATGTGCAGAGGGGTATATTTTTCCTTTAAGGGTAAGTATATACTTGTTAGATTAGTTTGTTGTGGATTGATGACTATGTAACATGGTAGTTTTGTTATAAAGGTGTTACTGTTACGGTACACACCTTCCAGGAATGACTTTGGCAATTTCAGCCCATTTATTGCCCAGTTTCTTATGTGCTTCATATATCATCCTGTCTTCTTCTTCTGTCCAGGCTGATTTCTTGATGTGAGGGTTGAGGTGGTTATGCCATCTACAAAAGCATACCCAAGATGGTGTTATTTAAAAAAAACCTTCAAAATTTATTGATAACCTGAAAATGGCATGGCTTAAAAGAACAGCCAGTCATCAGGCAATGTCCAGCCAGAATTGGAAATTGTCTGGTCAAATTTTTGCCTTGCCAATCATTTCGACTCGTAACTTATAATGTTGAGCCAAAACAAGGTATGACAGAGCTAAAACTAATTTGGCCAGTGGCATGGTCATGTCTGGCAAATATCTGACCATTGTTTTAAGCCTTGAACAACCAGTAGGCTAATCATAGTCAGGGCACAACTCCAGGTTTGGACTTTAGCTTGTTAGATTTTTCTGAGTGAGGAAAACCAAAGAAAACCCTCAAATCAAAGGACAATTGAACATGCAGAGGTCATTTGCAACAAACAGCCACATGCTGACATACAGTATTACTTTGATAACGAATCAATTCAGCCAAAAGTCCTTTGGGGAATGCTCTGCTGGATGGCAAACAAACATCAAATTGCTTTGTGTCTTAGCTTGAAAACCAAAGTATTTTATAATAAGAGAAAAGCAGTATTTTGAAAAAGGTTTTGGATGTGACATTAGCAATCCAGCAAGTTATTTAAATGAAGGAAGCCCAAATTTCTGCCATCCAGTAGTCACCTATGATTATTTCTTGCAAATGACTCATTGAGCCTGACCTTGAGGTGAGCTGTGCACTTCACCACAAAAATTGGCAAAAAAAGTAAGCTGCTAGAATGGGTTAAATAAAAACCCGTTAAAACTGGTTATTACCGAACTGGCTATACGACTAGTTCAGCTTCAACCCGTTACAACGGCTTCAGAATATACCAAAAGTCAGGTATTATACTTGGCGATGAATCCGCTACAGCGGGTTGACTTACCCGTTACAGCCGAACCCGCTATGACTGATTCAGTTTCAACCCGTTAAAGCCGCTTCAGAATATACTAAAAGTACAAGTATTATACTTGGCGATGAATCCGCTACAGCGGGTTGACTAACCGGCTACAGTCAAACCCGCTGCGACTGGTTCAGCTTCGACCATAACAACGGCTTCAGAATATACTAAAAGTGCAAGTATTATACTTGACGATGAATCCGCTACAATGGGTTGACTAACCCGCTACAGTCAAACCCACTACGACTGGTTCAGCTTCAACCTGTTGCAACTGCTTCAAGATATACTAAAAGTACAAGTATTATACTTGGTGATAAATCCACTACAACGAGTTGACTAACCCGTTACAGTCGAACCCGCTACGACTGGTTCAGCTTCAACCCATTAGAGCAGCTTCTGAATATACTAAAAGTAAAAGTACTATTACCTGCTATGACTGGTTCAGCTTCAACCGGTGAGAGCTCTTTCATAATAAAATAAAGAGTAAAAGTGTTGGTACAGGAATTTGAAATGAATTTATTACCAGAGATATCGACAAAGCTACTTTTACCGTGACACTCGCGCGTATGGTAAATATAGCAAAATGATGAAACATTTATTAATTAGTTTAATTCATTTTGTCATTACTAATGTTTTTGTTTGTGTTCATAATGAGATTTAGTAATTGGAAATGTCAAATAGTTAAAAAAGCTGGCTAAACTGGTTTCTTTTTTTTTCTTATTCCTTTCATTGTAACAAAAAAATATTTTTCAAATGATAAATAATACAGTGTTCTGAGTACAACTCAACAATGTAATGTAAATAACGATGTAACTATCAACATAATTATATCTGGGGACTATATATTCTGAAGCCGCTCTAAAGGGTTGAAGCTGAACCAGTCGTAGCGAATTCGACTGTAGTGGGTTAGTCAACCCATTGTAGCGGACTCATGGCCAAGTATAATACTTGTACTTTTAGTATATTCTGAAGCCGCTGTAATGGTTGAAGCTGAACCAGTCGTAGCGGGTTCGACTGTAGTGGGTTAGTCGACCCATTGTAGCGGATTCATCGCCAAGTATAATACTTGTACTTTTAGTATATTCTGAAGCCGCTGTAATGGTTGAAGCTGAACCAGTCGCAGCGGGTTTGGCTGTAACGGGTTAGTCAACCCGTTGTAGCAGATTCATTGCCAAGTATAATGCTAGTACTTTTAGTATATTCTGAAGCGGCTCTAAGGGGTTGTAACTGAATCAGTTGTAGCGGGTTCGGCTGTAACCAGGTGTAACGGGTTTATTCAACCTGTTCTAGCCGCTTACGGTTTTTATTGCCATTTTTAAACTCCTAACACTATGCCACCATTAATTCCCATTTATTATAGCCAATAAGGCAAAGACATCTATTTAGTCATCAGATAACAATAATGTATTATGAAATAACAAAAAACTAGCATTTTTATAGACCTTTCTCTACACTGTTTTCCAATTCTCCCATTCAGGTGTTGCGCAATAAGAGACCATTTCTTTGGACCATACTTAGCAACCAGTTCAACTACTTTCTCGTCCTCCTGTGAAACGATAAATAAATAAATATGATAAAATGATAGATAAAATGTGCGATTATTGGTCAAAAAACATCTTTGATTAAAGTAACAAACACTTTCACATCATTTTCCCACTTTTTAATTTGAATGTTCACAGGGAAATTAAAATTAAACAGTATTCATTGTTATTTTGTGTGCTTGTTATTTTATGAAAAAAATATATGACAGTTTTCCATGATTGATATGCTGATCATAACACCATGCATGGATGCTGAGAGAACAATCGAGAAGCTGTAAACCACTCGCTGTGTGTTGTGATTTTTCTCATGTTCACTAGGCACCCTGCATGTTTTGATCAAAGTATCAAACACAGGAAATAGTTGTCATAAACTATAAATCAGTGCACTCAAAAACAATTTCAGAGTGAGTATTACTGCTATTCCCAGTCACACGTGACCAAGTAGACCTTCATCACAAACAAAAAATTGAGTTTGGGTGTACATCAATCGAAAGGGTTTCTATTGGTTTCTACACCAGGGCTGGTGTTAATACTCACATAAACATGTGCAAAAACCGTTGCTCTTATCTCATGCTGTGAATCTCTCGGCTCCGAATCTCAATGGCTTGACTGCAAAGCTATCGGTATTGACTATGATTTGAGCTTCTTCAAGATCAGGTAAGTCAATACCTTTAGCTTTGCGTTTGAAATTTGGAGTCGGAATCCTTAGACATGTTTAACAAACCCTTTTGATTAAATTTGTTTTCCCCCCTCTCTTTGCAGATGTCAATCAAAAGTAATCCGTCAGTACCTAGGTCTTTTATATCTTTGACTGGTCAGTGGTTATGAAAGTAAAATAGGCGGTAAACCAGAAATCACTGGAGCATGTAATCGAGGCATACTTGTCACCAGTCTCACTCTTCTCACAAAAATTCAAGATGACAGACAATGATTGTTGTGATTCCGATTGCGTTGCAGTTTTCACAGCGTAGTTTAGCAACAAAGATTGGGTTAAAATTTATTTTAACGAACTTTAATCAAAATTTACAATTACTTTGGGAAGTGGCTAAGTAGGCGGCCGAATTAACAAGAGTAGACGGTGGAATCTGTCGGTTGCCAACTTCTATTGAAAAACCCTGTGTACCCCTTCTGCATTCTCTTGACACCATACTTTTGCTTACCTCTTTTGTCCATGGACCCTTAATTAGCTCAGGGTTAAGAACTTTTTGCCATCTCTGCTGGCACTGTGTATCAGTGCGATCAGGAAATTTATTTGCCAGATCTTTCCAATTACTTGGCCCATATTCACCAGCAAGGTCTTTCAGTTTGTCATCCTGAATGAAAAATATCATATTTTATCAGAAGATTGGTAAACTTTTTTTCATTTGGTAAATACTGCTGTATTTCATGACTTTTGACTCATTCGTATAGATTTAGCCTTGTTCTGTTTTTGAGCCCGACAATGAATTTGCAATTGAGTGTATGAAAATACAGGGAAAAACTCTTAAAGGAAGATCGTTAAACTAGTATAAATATTGTAAAGTCAGGTCTCTGAATTGGTCTAAGTCAGGGCACGTCTGATTCAAATATGCTAATGGCATTTTTTGTGCATCAAATGTTTTGCGTTATCTCGCACATCAACTAATACACGTAGTAGCAATATCGCTGAGTCAATAATTGACATATTCAAAGTGATCTTTACAATTTTTATTGGCTTGGAAATCAAAACAACTGAGGCAGACTGCAACTAATTGCTTAGAACAATCAACAAATTTACAGATCTAGAACAATAAAGTTCTAGATCTGGATTTGCATGAAGCAGAACAGATGGTAGTGAACAAACCAGGCTTTCAAGCTAATAATGCATATGGTTGGTGCGAGTTCCACTGTCCATTTAACTGGATTTGTCTCTTTGTTTTCGGCTTTCAATAATTACAATCTAATGTGGGAATAAATTTTGCATCAAGGTGAAAATGGAAAAGTGACTTAACAGAAAAATTTATGAAAAAAACTTTTAAACCCTTTGCAATATTATATAAAAAAACATTAATCTAAATTATGTCACTTTAAATTATAATTTTATTTACTTTTTTTACTACAAATTTTTCATATGAATAAGTACATACAGGACTTTCATACATCTTTTTTTTTTCTGTTAGAGAAAATGAGTTTTTTTTACCAGAAACCATAATACTATTTGAGAAAGTACTTCATGGAAACTATTTTTTTGTTAAATTTGACTGAATACCAAAGAGGTTATGAAAGATCAAATATTTTTGGGAAGATTTTGTATGTATCCATTGCTAAAGGCCATGGTGGCCTTGCAATGCTTACATCTTGTCAAGGATTTATTACTTTTATTCAAAATACTAAAACTCTTTTATTATCTAAATCAACCAAAACTTCATGATTTAAAAGGGGTTTCACTCCAAAAACATGGAATATCATATTTTTATAGAAATTATTGGCAGCTATTTATAAAAGTTGTGTAAAAAAAAATTATTATTTTGCGTACAATTGTCTTACTTTAGGGTTTTTGTTGTATTTTTAGTATTTTTTAGACTTAAAATTTGCATTCGAACCTTTTAGCCAATCACCTCGAATAACATGACAGTGCAGCATAAGCACTTAACCAAACATTATGCATGCATACCTTGATTTCAGCACGCCAATCTTTAGAGATATATATTTTTTAGAAAACCAATATTCAACATTTCTTTTAACGCTGGCAAGAGCTAATAGTTCACTTAAGCTATTCAGTAGCGTTTTAATGCATTTTGGTCAAAAAGGTGTAGAAATCCCGATAGAATCAAGGTAGATAATAGTATTGCTTGAGGACAACATCAACTAGAGGGTCAAGTTTCATGAATTAACATCAAATTTCCATTTTGTACATTTTGGCGATCAAATGTTTTTGTCCCTTTAAACCTCCCGTTTTCCAGGATTGAAGAACCAGATTTTTATTTCGACATTTTGAGGAACACTTGCGCATCTTAAAACACATCTCTAGCAATAATTTTGACTATGCGCATTTGTCTATATATAGTCATTTGACTCCTTTTAACGGACATTCGAGATTCAAATATGAATCCTAGAAGCTTACGCAAATACGGCTTGATTCATGCCAGGCCAAAAACTAAAATGAACATCCCCTGTAGCTTGGAACCTTCGATCAAAGATTCGAATCACCAAAATATTAGTCGGAATGAGAAACTGTCTTTCAAAAGACCAAATACACATTTTGTTTCGGTTAAAAAGATGTAATAAGGTCCATCTCGTCGTTATGCTTCGCTGAGAGCTTAAACACAAAACAAACCCATGAAAAAAAATTTTCAAACTGCACTTCATAAGCTTACAAAGTGAAACATAGAAAAGAATGACCAAGGAAAGACCAATATTTCTGAGAAAAATCGAAAAAAGAGACTTGGAAAATAAATGATTATTTTTTGGGAATTAATAAACAAGTAAGCTTAAGTTATTAACGGTGTGGCTAAAGCGCTTCGCTATCATAACTTTACCTCGTCCTTCGTCCATCGACCCTTATTAATTTTCTTCTTTTTGCGATAACTTCTCTGAGCTCCGCTGTCCTCTTCATCATCGTTAACTTTATAGCTGTAGTCACTAGTTTTAGAGTAGAAAGGATAAAATAAGAGCTGAGCTTTTGGAGCAAAGGGTTTTTATTGATCCTTTGCTGTAGGAACGTAACGTTCGGATTTGCTTGCACGGTACCAATTGGCATCTATTCAAAGACCGCAAGACCATCAATTTACCAGCGATTTTAACACCATTTTGGTGACTTACTTGGAAGCGATTGATTCTGCAGCTTGAAGCAAAAGCAACATCTCGTCGAGATGAGGCGATTTTCATTCTAAAGGGTCCCTGGTTTTACAATGGGGTGGCATACTACAAAACGACCCGTGTTTGTGAAGCAAAATCCAGACGCGACGCACCACAAGCACAGAGAGATTTGCACGTGTTAGCACACGTAAAGATTCCCCGGATGTTCATTTACAGTCCAAAAGCACAGCTATGCCGTCTACGAAAAATCACAATAATGCACTTTGGATCCAAATCTACTTTATTTAAACCCTAAGGTGACCACTAAGGCATAATCGAGTTAAGAAAATGCCATTAAGACTGATTTGAGTGAGTTTTCCTTACCCCACATACCCACGTCCATCCATATTTGGCCGAGCGCGCTTAGCTTGGTAACTAGAATTACTGTGTGCTTTTCGCGAGGTCATAAATAAATATTTTCTGTCAATTATTTCAAGCGACTTTTACTAATTAATTTTTAAGTATTTCTACAGTAAAACTAGGTCGTAAAAAGCTCCAAATAGGAGTCTAAAGAGCCTATAAGTTCGTAAAAATTTAAAACAATATTGAAAATTGTACCCCCGTCGTGTCGATTTCTATCCCTCGCACGGCACAAACAAATACAACATTACTGAGCTGAGCGATCTTTGATAATCCAGAGATTTTTGGACTATAGAAGTACTAGCTACTAATTTGAGAACTAGAAAATACTTCAGGAATATGTAGTAAGAAATCAGAAGGCTAGTATTGTATGGAAATTCAAGGATCACTTTGGACAAAAATGGCGGGGAAGGGTGACGAATGAAGAAAATCGCGCAATCCTTACCAACCAACTTTACCAAACTAAACACGATCAAAGTCCTTTTTTCACCTTCATGGACTTCAAAAACTTCTTTCTTACCTGTAGTAATAAGAGGATGCCATCTCGGAGGGTTTTATGGGGAAGATTTAGAGAGCAAAATCTCTAAAAGCGCGCAAACTGCTCATCGGACCCAGGATTTTATTGTCGAGACTTTGATAGTTGATCCATCGACACTTCAAATTGTCCGCCATCTGCCCTTATCGCTGATTGGCTGGAGCTGACGTCACTGCTGTTTTGATTGGTCAAGTGAAATTCAAACCATTTAGCTATTTCACGCGTGATTGGAGGTTATTGTTTGGATTCTGGAAAAGCGCGCTTTTGATGCAAAGTTTTTGTGGAATTTATTTATTATTATTATATATAATTTATATATTTAATAAAGAAAAATCAATTACAGTGTGTAAAATGACAAATGACAAAAAAACAACTTTTCTAAATCCCCTTAAGTTCTACGATTTAAAAAAAATATTAAATTCAAATTTTTACCTCGTAATCGAGAAAAAATATTTTCGTGCCAAAGTCAACACACGTGCACCTTTTCAAACACCATGCATTGTTATCCTAATCATTCTTTAGTTTTTTTAAGGTGGGCAACTGCTTGGACCTCAGTCTTAATTGTCTCTCTTGAAAAGTGGGAACATATAATATTTCTATGAACACTTTACTTCATAGCTTTTTCTAATTTTATTATCTAAAAATATTTTTTCATCCAATTATAAGTTAATCATTTTCTCTATGGATTTTTTAGATAAAGAAACTTGTCCATGATTTTTTTATTAGCCTAGCTTCGAACCCGGTGGGTTTCCTGTGGTTACAAATATCAGCTGTTTTCCATCAAACCATATGCGTACAGGTAACTGCGCATTGTTGGTTTCCAAGAAGCAGCAACTAAACCATCAAAGATCAAAATGTGATTTGAACTACTGAAAAAATATGTAATTTAAAATTCAAATTCGCTTCCGATCTTCATTTTTTCAGCAAGGAAACGCGAAGGAAGTCTCTGAGATTCAATTAAGATGTTGGTTCCGATTTTTACTTTAAAACTTGGGCAAAAAGTTCACGCTAGAACAACAGCTATTGGAAAATATGATGGAATACATCCGTGTTTGACAGGCGCTACAACTGCAGGAAAGGTTAGCAGAAAACCTCTAGAATAAACTGTTTATTGCTTATGAGAAAATAATTTTGAAGAGGAATGGGTAAAGATTATAAATATACATTCCTTTACGCGTAATATTTGCCAAATGAAAACGTTTTCACAGATAATTGACAAAGTTGTCAAGGAGATGGAGGTCTTTGTTTAGACAGAAACGTCTGTTTTAAATATTGTAAATTTCACAAGTCAGGGAAAACTTTAAATTATAAAGAATTGTCAAGGTGATGTTGTTAAATTTCTTGAGACAACGATTTGGCCCAAAACACACAGTACTATAAGGTTAAATAAATTTGTTATTTTGAAATTTTTAAAGCAAACAGTGCTTATACAGTATTAATAAACCCTGTTAAAGTACCGAAAACCTGTTATTCGTTTGCCTTTATAGGCACTGAGAAATATCTTTTGAACTTCAAATTAGCACCTTTTTTATATTGTTTTCAAATTGTTGTATGCTTGCTTTTATTGGCCAGTCCAGCTGATCTGATCTGAGAAAAAATGCTAGCCAATGAGAATCGAGATAATTTGCAAAACTAAGGTGTCACTTTTCCTCTTGAAATCATGGATTCCAGGCCACCAAATGAAAGAAATAATGTTGCTAATACATGCTTGATAACCGTGACAAAGAATTCATGAGAATTATATGTTTTTATTCAAACTTTTTGGCAGGCATGTTTTTTATTCTTTGCAGGCTTCATGACACCTCATTTTTGCCGTGTTGTCATTAATGTGTCATTATTCCAGATCAATTGGGTGTTTGGCTATTTCCCTTTTTTTGTATTGGGAATCTAGGACTTGGAGCTAGGGCCATTGAAAGTGCACTGTGATTGGTCCGTTTGTGTGTGCACTGGACATCTGGATAGCCCATTTATAGATTATGGTTATATTTGTTAATTATTATTCAGGTATATCTTTTCGTATCATTACTAAATAATATTATTCATTCATACCTTAATGTTTTGTTGCTTTGAACTGATTCCTTTAAAGGTTTTTATTCATAACCCACATACCAGCAATGCACAAGGTGGCCGGCTAACAAGCCACCATGACAATGATATGAGCATCTTGAATATCAACCAGCAAGTGTCTGCTGTTGCTGTCGGCAAACTGAGCACGACAAACTGTGACACCCTTTTAGTTGGGACAGCCACTAATTTGCTGGCCTATGATGTGGAGAATAATTCCGATGTGTTCTATAAAGATGTAAGTCTACTTTGTTATCTTGACTGTTTAGTTTTAAATATCTAAACATTTCGTTTCAAGGTATAGAAATCTATTTCACATGAAGCCAAGGAATATATCTTGGGTTACATTTTTTTATGTCACCTGCATTTGGACACCGTAATTTAACATATTATGATACAGGACCCCAATTTTATTCTTCTGTACTTACTATAAGACAGAGCCATGCAAAGTTTCATGCAGATCTTTAAGGTGTCAGTCTAATAGCTAGAGTGGGCTTCTGATATGGTGTGGCAAAAAATAACAAATTTTGCAGCATTGTTCATTCCAAAAAATTATGTGGCAATGAAGATCTTTTATGCAACAATTCCCAGGTTGAGCATCTTGATAAGATCATGGAAGATCTTGCAAGATCATGGAAGATCTGGCAAGATCTTGTATTAAGTTATCCAAGATCTTAGGTATTCAAGATCTTGGCAAGATCTTGTTAAGATCTTGTCAAGATCCTGATAAGTTCTTGGTATTTCTTAACAGAGGTTTTAAAATCATAAACTTATAAAATCTTGCCAAGATCATGTGATGATCTTAACAAGATCTTAATAAGATCTTTGTCAAGATCTTAGTATGATCTTATCAAGATCTTTCCAAGATCTCGTAATTATCTTTGCAAGATCTTGTACCATAGTTTAAAAGATCTTATCAAATTCTTGTCAAGATCTTTACAAGATCTTTTCAAGATATTTTAAAGATCTTGTCAAGATCCTGATAAGATCTTGTATTTCTTAACAGAGTTTTTAAAATTATAAACTTATAAAATCTTGCCAAGATCATGCCATGATCTTAACATGATCTTAACAAGATCTTAATAAGATCTTTGTCAAGATCTTAGTATGATCTTATCAAGATCTTTCCAAATCTTGTAATTATCTTTGCAAGATCTTTGCTCATCAGAACTGACTTCATCACTTGGCCTGCAGCCTGTAGAAGTCCCTGATTCAGTATCTGATTCACAACATTGGAAGGCAAAATGATTGCAAATATTGTTTCGGTGCAGTGAAGCAGTATCACAAACATACTCGTCAGAACTGCTTGAACTGCTCGGTTTGTTGTCATCTTCATCGGAATTGCTTGAACTGCTTGGTTGGTTGCCTTTGTCGATATCCCTAACATCTTTTTCGGAATCCCTTTGACTGCTGGGTTCTTTTTCTTCAAAGACATCATGATTTTTTTGTCGGGGTAGGTTGAACTGATCAATTCTTTCTTTTTATGGCCATCACAAACATCTTCGTCTGAATCACTTGAGCTGCTCAAGACATCACTTGAACAGCTCAGTTCTTTATCAGAAATATGCAAGTTCATGCTTTTTTGCCTAAGTAACTGTTTAATTAATTGCCCTATTTCACTATGATGTCACTGCTTGTTTATGTGGGGGATAGAATCACCAAATCCAATAGAAAATTCAACAAAATTTGCTCCTAGCGAAATAGTTTAATATAAAATGGCCTGGTTTTCAGATATAATATGTGTTAATATGCACTAAAGATATTCTGAGCATTTGCTGGTTATTCTACTTGTCTTCGTGGATTGATACGGGTTTTAGAACAATTTTCGGTGAATTTGCATTGATTTGACCCCGTCCGACAACCATGATCCTTTGCGTTTAAACCCAGGGGTGGGGGGGGGGGGGGTACTCTTGCCAGTTTAGGGTACGGATGTGCCGCTGAGCCCTCTGAACCCTGACCCTCAGTTCCAGAGTAAAATCGCTGAAATTCATACCCTGTTCCAGAGCAAGATCACTGAAAACCATAACCTTTTCCGGTAGCGCGAAAATCGATACCCTGTTCCAGAGAGGAGAGAGCGTGATTTCGTATACCCTGTCCCAGAGCGAGCGCGATTTCATATACCCTGTTCTATACCCTGTTTGGCGGCACGTACCCGTATAGCGAATATAGGGGAGTACCCCCCCCCCCCCGGGCGTTTAAACAATAGATTGTTTTGATGTGACGTTATAGTGAAATAGGGCAATTCAAACTGTTCCTTCCTCTGCCTTTCATATTTTTGAATAATAAAAAATCACGAACTTTACTCTCGATTCTCCACGATTTATGTAATCGTTGTTCAGTGTTAGGCATTTCCCGCGCACATCCCAATCGCAGGAAACATTTTGTACAATTTCGCGTGTGTGAGCCAATCAGAAAAGGGCATCAAATAACAAGAAAAATTTCATTGGTCTACAGAGTCACGTGTATTTTTCAAAGATTAAGAGTCCTCACGTGCTTGTTGTATTTCAAATAGTTTCAAGCGTCAAAGAAGGTTAACGGAAAAAAACGGAAAACTATCTCGCGACTATGACTTCAAGAACAGTTATAAACGAACAAAGGTAAGTTTTGTCTTCCCATTATTCCAAAATATAGTTGATACAACTTTTACGATTTAAAAAAGCGATATATTGATCTCTATGAGAATAACGCACAAACTTTGAAATTTAGACTTTGATCTTCCCTTCGAGAACGCCGCGCTTATTCTTTCAAAAATGTTGGACCGTATAGTGTGATCGTCCCTTCGATATGCCACGCTATTAAACTTAGAGTTCTTTCAAAGGTGTTGGATCTGATCTTCTCTTCGAGAATGCCGTGCTAACTTGGAATTCTTTCAAAAGTGTTCAATCGTACGGTGATCTTCTCTTCGAGAATGCCGCGCTAAATTCAAAAGCTTGGAATTCTTTCAAAAGTGTTCAATCGTACGGTGATCTTCTCTTCGAGAATGCCGCGCTAAATTCAAAAGCTTGGAATTCTTTCAAAAGTGCTCAATCGTACGGTGATCTTCTCTTCGAGAATGCCGCGCTAACTTGGAATTCTTTCAAAAGTGCTCAATCTTACGGTGATCTTCTCTTCGAGAATGTCGCGCTAAATTCAAAAGCTTGGAATTCTTTCAAAAGTGCTCAATCGTACGGTGATCTTCTCTTCGAGAATGCCGCGCTAACTTGGAATTCTTTCAAAAGTGCTCAATCGTACGGTGATCTTCTCTTCGAAAATGCTGCGCTAACTTAGAATTCTTTCAAAGGTGTTGGATCTGATCTGATCGTCTATTCGAGAATGCCGTGCTAACTTAGAATTCTTTCAAAAGTGTTGGATCGTATAATGATCTTCTCTTCGAGAATGCCGCGCTTATTCTTTCAAAAGTGTTGGACCGTATAGTGTGATCGTCCCTTCGATATGCCGCGCTAACTGACCTAAATACTTGTTATTATAATCTAATAAGATAGTAAAGCTAACTGGCCTAGTATAGCCCATATAGGTTAATTCCAGTTAGCCTGCACCTAAATATATGGCAATTTATTTCTTTGTCCTAACTTATCTTGTGTGATATTTATGGTGCTAAATAAAAGATTGTCATTGTCATTGTCTAACTTTCAAAAGTGTTGGATCCTATAATGATCTTCTCTTCGAGAATGCCGCGCTAACTTAGATTTTTTTTCTTCAAAACACGTGTTGGATCTGATTTTCTCTTGGAGAATGCCGCGCTAAATTTCAGAAACTCTAATTAATCAGTACTTGATGGCCAGACTTTATTTTCACTGGTTTGAGATTTAACGAGTCATTAGAAAATATAAGCTATTTTGTGATTTGATAAAAAACCCAGCCTTAACATACTTGAGCAGATAAAAATGTAAATTTGTATCAGCGCAATATAAGTGTACTTTAGTCAAGGTTACTGGAGACCTTCAGGGGTATGTTTGTCTTAAACTCTCTCTACGCAACACGTTCAACAAGACCCCCTAATACTATGTATCGTTTAAAAGGTCGTTTTGTGATTTTCTAATTTGAAACAATGCTGGAGCCTTAAACACAAATCGGGCACGTTTCGTAGAGGTGAATTAATGGCATTAGCGTTAGCGTGTATAGCCAAAAGAACCTCACTATGTTAATAAGCAAAAGATAATATACAAAAAGGTATGAGCGATTTTTGATATTTTCCGTCTTTTATGCGGTAAAACATTAACCGGCATTGAAATTTTTCAACGTTCCAACTTTAAAATTTAAAAACTTTTTAAAGAAGCAAAATATCAAAAATCGCACACACCCTTTTGTAGTTTATCTTTTGCTTATTCACACAGGGAAATTCTTTTGGCTTATACGAGCTAAATCCATGTCCATTAATTCACCTCTATTGAACGTGCCCGATTTGTGTTTAAGGCTCCAGCATTGTTTCAAATTAAAAATTCTTTTTTAAATAATATTATTTTCTGAATCTCTATTATATGACCTTTAAAACGATATATAGTTTTATGGGGTTTTATTTAAAGTGTTGCGTAGAGAGTCTCAAATGAAACATATCCCTGAAGGTCTCCAGTAACCTTAATAATATTTTCATGACTTTGAAATACAGGCTGACTCAGATCAATCTAAGAATTCGAAAATGAAGCATTCGCTTCAATTTTTCTAAGGCAATACTGTAATTCTTAAGAAATCATTTCCTTTCACAATATTGATACATGAATAAGGTTTATGTAACTCAAAAATAAAATTAAAAAATATTTTTCTGAAATATAACCTAATCATTCAGAAAACAAACTAATTTTCTTTTTTTTCTGTTATAGAGGTCACCTGCATGCCAATCATGACAGAGACGAAGTTCAGAGAAGCAACAAATTGGAAATTGTCAGGAAATTGTCAGGGAAAATGAGTACACTTACAATTATTCAGGGTGTTCTATTCAATTTTGTGCTATATCCACTCAATTCCTCAATTATGAAATGAAAGAGTTAGTTACTAGTTAATTTTTCACTATCAAATGAGAAGGTCACTTCTATTAACTATTTCAATAGCCATTGTCGTAACAAATCTTTATAAACTGTACTGTATCTGTCATTATACAGTTATGATAAATTTGATCATAGTTTTAATAGCAAATTAAAAATAGAATCAAAATGGTGGTAACCATGCTTTAATCAAGATTCACATTTTGCATTTTCGACTTTTCATTTCTTGTTTGTTAAGCTCAATATGACTCACACATTACTTCAAAGTGTTTAAAACATTTCTTCTTCCTGTGTTTAAAACATTTAAGCAATGTGTATGGAATATTGTTGAACATAGAATATTGTCAGTAGAGATTTGCATGAAATTTAAGTTTAATCTAAGATAGCTTTTAAATTTTCATGTACTTTATCAGTATTTGATACATATGTTTTCAATAAAGTTTACATAATTATAATAAAGCCTTACAAGTTTCATCATTATCTGAAATCAGAAATCATGTTTGCAAGCCATTAGAACTTGTTATAACCTCCTGCAGAAGACCCTGAAAGATCTTTAAAATATCCTGTATATCCTGAAAAGAGCCTGTAACATCTGGGCATGGCTATGAAAGAAGACTTTGTTCAAGATCCTGTAAGATCTTGCCATGGCCATAAAAGATCTTGTCCAAGAACTTATAAGATCTTGCCATGACTAAATAAGATCTTGCCATAACAATGAAAGATCTTGTCCAACTTCCTGTAAGATCTTGCCATGATCATGACAGATCTTACTAGGACTATGAAAGATCATGTAAGATATTGCCAAGATCATGTAAGATCTTATCAAAAGCATGAAAGATCATGCCAAGATAATGAATAAACTTGCCAAGTTCATGCATAAACTTGCCAAGATCATGTAAGATCAGGCCTGATCTTGCATGATCTTGGATAAGATCATGTAAGATCAAGCCTGATCTTACATGATCTTGGCAAGTTTATGCATGAACTTGGCAAGTTTATTCATTATCTTGGCATGATCTTGGACAAGATCTTGTAAGATCCTATTTAAGATCTTGCAAGATTCTTATAAGATCTTAACAAGATCTTAGCAAGATGTTCAACCTGGGTTGGCAATGAAAAGTTCAAAGATAATATTTCTTTTAAAAATGTCTTGATTGTATAATAATATAACATACAATAATTGGCAATGAATATCTTAGGTTGCTGATGGTGTTAATGCAATCCTGGTTGGGAAGATAGGAGGCTTTGAAAACCCACTTGCTCTGGTTGGAGGTAACTGTTCTATTCAGGGATTTGATGTGGATGGCAATGATGAGTTCTGGACGGTAAGTCTAATATATACTGTACATGATACAAGCTAGATAGCTAGCTACCAGCGCTGAACCACTTCAAAATCTCAGTTTTATAGAATTCTAAAGCAGCCTCTGGGCTGATCTTAGCTAGTCAGGGCACTGAGCTAACTCACAGATGAACCCTGAAACAACTTTTAGGTTGATCAATGTCAGGGCATGACTATTTCACAGATCAACCAAAGCTGAGACAGCCTCTAGGTTGACTAAAGCCAGGGCACAGCTAACTCACAGATTGAGGTTAGCATTTAGCATGAAATAAAGGGGGGCAGAGATCCTGGTGAAAAACACTTAAATCGTTAAGGAGGAGACCTAACAAACTCTACACATAATATTGATATGTGACAGTAATAGTTATTGTGTTCAAAAAACACCAGGTCACATTTGATATTTATGGCAGTTCCATCCTCCCTCTTTACACATCATCCAACTTAGCATTATGAAGTCTTGTAGTCTTAGTCTCAGAGAGTAGTTTAGTTATTGGTTACGTAGAGTGGTATTTTTAAAGTATAGATCTCTGAGTTTGTACAAAGAGTGAAAAGTGCTAACTGGTGGATAAATAATATTCATGCAGTGGATAAATTTAATGGATAACAGCATCAACTTATCCAAATGGATAGGGATTTATCCATCTGATAACGCTATCCACTCTCCGTACAACTGTTACATGCATGTAAGTTATGGTCCACAATTTCGTTTTACTAGGTAACTGGTGATAATGTATGTTCTTTGGCTCTATGTGATTTTAATTCAGATGGTCAAGATGAGGTATGTCTTTGATGTGTACTAGCTAAAATTAGACTGAGCAGTAGAGCCCAACAGACTATAAAAATATTATATCTGCAATACAATATAGCCCATACTTCCTGGACCCCATTGGGCAAGATATATGGTTCCCAGGATTAACGAAAATAGAGCTTGTACAATTTCTGATACAGTCATAATATGTAATATGAGCATCTGCTTATCCTGAGGGTTGACAATGACAGATAATAGTTGAACAAAATGTACTAACTTTATTGTAGTAATGTAACTTGTAATTCATATAGTGTTTATTTACTTTGTAATTATATTGATTTTATACCGGACTCTATTTAAACTAGCCTGTGCTAAATTAGATGTTCCTGTTAAGATATTGAATGAAATAAATAAATAAATAGATACAATGTACATATGTGTGCTTACAGTACTTAATTTCTTCATCCTCTTCGCTCCTTGTGGAGGATAAGGCAAGGTGTGCATATTTGCTGTAGTCTAATTTATTATTGTACCAATGATTTCATTTAATTTTCTAGCTGCTTGTTGGATCTGAAGACTTTGATATCAGAGTGTTCAAAGAGGATGAAATTATTGCAGAAATGACAGAAACAGAGGTAGGAATCTTGGTACTCAATCAGCTGACCATTCAGACAATACTTTGTAATGCATTCCCATGTATGATCTGTTTGGACTTGACATTTGACATGTTGGACGGTTTTCATAATTATGGGTCTGCATAAAGTAAGATTTGTTTTGGCTGTGATCTGAGACTCTACGTACTCAGACTCTACTCAGTTTTCTCACTATATTTTACGACATGTTTTACATTAAACATTACTATTTATTTTCATCTTCAGGATTTTATTATCTAATTCTTTTTTCTTTATGATTATTATATCTTTTCCTTCTCTTTTTTTCCTTTGATGTTCTTTATATGAATATAAGAAATCATATTATGTATGCATAAAAAAATATAGGAAAAATTGTAATATCTGTAAATAATAATAGTTATAGGAGGAATTATAAAGAGAAGTTATTTGATACTCTGTGTATTGATGGTTATAAAAATTAACTAATCTTTACAGAAAAGAATTCTTTCTTTTTTTCCCCACACTCAGGCTGTTACATCATTGTGTCCAGTAAGAGAAACCAAGTTCGGCTATGCACTTGCTAATGGAACAGTAGGAGTGTATGACAAAACAGCCCGGTACTGGAGAATAAAGGTAAGTACTAGACTTTACAGAAACTGTAAGATGTAACTCATTATGATAGTAGTTGATACCTGGTGGAAATATGGTGACGAATTTGAATAACTATTGTTCTGAAATGACAAGCCTCTCATATACAGTAGTACATTTAAAAACGGTTTTATTTATGTTTGAGCATGAAATGACCTGCTGGTCAGTCCCCAACAATATTTATTCAATTAGTCGCCGTATAGCTGTAAAGCAACCTTTGAGGTGCAAGAGGATCACTGAGCACCCTTAAAAGTGATGGTGTGAGGGGGGAAGATTGGTTAAAATTGAAAAATGTAAGAGATGACAGTAGCATGGGAAAAGATATGGGCTAAGATTGAAAATTATAACAGACTGGGCCCAGTTGTTCAAAGACCTATTAGTGCTAATCCTGGGGTAACTCTTAATAAGACCTGTAGAGTTAATCCTGGATAAGCGCTAATCCAGCTTTGAACAACCCGGCCCTGGCATACCAAAAAAATTGGGGGGGGGGGGGGGGGCTATAGACTGCCAGTCCTTTCTCTCTCCACAATCCCTGTTGGGTGATTTTAAATGATCTCATTGACTGTTGGAGATTTCTTGTTTTTAGCCCTGTGTACCATTTTTAAGTTGCTCTATAACTGTTGACCCTGTTTCTTGTATGGATCATACAAATGAGATCGAACTAAAATCTAGTTATTATTCTATTTATTAATATTGAATAGTTTCATTTGGTGACTGATGTTTTTTGCAGTCCAAGAACCATGCCATCAGTATAAGCAGTTTTGATTTAGATTCTGATGGAGTACCTGAGCTCATAACAGGATGGTCCAATGGAAAGGTATGGTGGTAAATGATGATGATGATGATGATAATGATTGTGATGATGATAATGATGTTGATGATGATGGTGATGATGATTGTGATGATGTTGATGGTAATGATGATTGTGATGATGATGGTGATATTAATTTTGAAGGTGATGGTGATTATGATGATGACAAAAATGAATGACGTATAAAATAATGCACTTCATCCATGTCCAAAAAGCTGAGGATATGATGAGAACATGCCATAAAGTCATGCTAGTAACCTGCATCTGAGTAATCTGACCTTGAATAAACTACAATGTTTTCCCCCCATAAAACAGGTTGATGCTAGAAGTGATAGAACAGGAGAAGTTATCTTCAAGGATAACTTTATCTGACCTTGAATAAACTACAATGTTTTCCCCATTAAACAGGTTGATGCTAGAAGTGATAGAACAGGAGAAGTTATCTTCAAGGACAACTTTTCAGCAGCCATCGCTGGGATTGTAGAGGGAGACTATCGAATGGATGGCAAGGTAGAACTGATATGCTGCTCTGTCGAAGGAGAAGGTAATTTACTGTGTGCACATATATTAAAACTTCGAATTAAATTTTTGAGTTTATTGTTCTGCCCTTTGAGAACTTCACCCTAAGCAATTCTAACTTGTACTGTACTGTAGGTAAAGTGGTGGAGATCGGCTGTCAGTGGTTTTTAGGCAGATATTGGTAGGGTAATGCCAGGCTTTCGGCAGGATATTGATAGGTTAACAGCTGCTGTTGTTGGTCAACATCCTTAATCAACATGGATTTGGGGGTTGTATTCTTTCCTACATGTACTACTGAAATGTGCTCATTGGTATCTGAGTGCTTTGAATGATAATTAAAAGAATGGTTAATGTAGTGAAATGAGTGAAATTTCACAATGGCATCGATTTATATTTTATTCATTTGTTACAAGTATATATATTAAGTTAAGATAACAGAACTTTTATATTTTCTTTGGGCCTCCAAGTGTTTTGAGTAGCAATAAATACTACTTTAAATTATGATCTTATATTCAATTGTAGTTCGAGGGTATCTTCCTGCAACCCAAGAAATGAAGGGCAATCTAATGGACTGTAACATAGAACAAGATGCCTTGAGAGATCTTGCACTGAGGAAACAAAATCTGCTGCTGGAATTGAAGAACTATGAAGAAAATTCAAAGGTAACAAAAGAATTGCATTTATTTTGCTTTCCAGTGTTGGTGTGAACATTCCCTTTTAGAGCTCTTTGCTTTTTTGTTATTAAATAAACAAATTAATGAACAAGCAAACGGGCAAACGGGCAAACAATCTAATGAATGAACGAACAAACAAATAAATAAATATTAGGATTTACTTGAATGTTGCAGTGGCATTTCCACAGCAAGGCTCTCTTCATTTGCTGAAATCAATCTGGATTTAGAAATTTTGATTTTTGTGGAGGAAGGATAACAGCACAGAACGTGAAGGAAAACCTTTGAAGCACAGAGAGAAGCAACAAACAACAAGCTACTCACCTGTGACTCCAATATTGGGAATCAAACCCTGGTTGCAGTGGTGAAGCAGGACTAGTGGTGAGAGCATTAGTGCAGTTCTGCTAGCACTATTACTGCAATACTACCAACAACCTGTATTGATAAACTGAGTATTTTTAATTATTATATTTATGGAACATATTTAAGGGAATCTTAAAAAAATACATATAATATATTTTTCCTGTTTATTCAGGTTGGTAAAGGAGTATCAGACGTTGACCAATCACAGATGGGTATTATCCCAGCAAACACACAACTCCAGACGTCCCTTCTAGTGAATCCAGGCAGTGAGCAAGTCCAACCACATGTAGAGCTGTCAATCTCAACCACCAATGACACCATCATCCGATCAGTGATGATATTTGCTGAAGGAGTGTTTGAAGGTGAAAGCCATGTTGTTCATCCATTACCTCAGAATACCAAGTCCACAATGAGCGTCCCTATCTACCCACCTAAAGATGTATCAGTTGACCTACACATCAAGGCATTTGTTGGCAACAAAACAAGGTGCGGTAGGCTTGAATAATGCTAATACAGTGCAACAATACCATCCTCTCACTGGATATGTGAGTTCCATGGGTAGGTTGATGGTTCATCTTCTACGGTCACCACATGTTCATTTGATGTGTTGCATTTTCCCTTGTCACAAGGGTTTTTCTCTGGGTACAGCTGTACTCTGGTTTTCCTCCACCATGAAAATCATCATGATGTTAGTTTAGTACTCTTTCCAGACTCTCTTCACCTGTGTCGAGATAAGGGCTTCTTAAATATTGATTTGCACCCATAACACATTTGAGCTGTTAATTTTTGGGCTTCAAGAAAATCAAAAACAATTCTAGTGCAACCCCTGACAGTAAAGTGATGCTGCCATAAATGTACAATGAAGAGGTATTTTCATCAGTTGGTTCTTTATTTTGCAGCTCTCAGTTTCATGTCTTTGAGCTAACTCGACAACTTCCAAGGTAAGTTTCAGTCACATGGCGTTAATATGTAAGATATTTTCATAGTTTGCTTGACGTCATTAACAATGTAATCATTGATGGTCGTCTCACAATTGCAATGGAAATCCAAAGATTTTTGTATTGCAAAAGATTTCTTGGCTTTTTCAAGATGTTTAATATTTTATTTTAAAGTTTAATGACTCAATGCTTCTTGAGTGGGAAATAAATAAGAATAATTAAATGATTGCTTGTTTAAAATGGGACACTAACATTCACATCCAATCTGCATGCAGTTCAAAATGGTTCTCCTTCAGATTTCCTATACACAGGGCTAGAAAATATGGCCAAACTAGTTTTAGCTTGATCATACCTATTTCTGGCTCAACATTACTATTCTGGTTGGACATTGTCCAATGACCATCTGTTATTTTATGTAAACAGATCAACAGCTCAGCAAGTGTGTTAATACTACATATATTATTTGTTAGGTTTACTTTATACATCCCATGTCCAGAAGGTTATGCTGAGCCTCAGTCTACTGTCTCCTTTCATATTAATGAGAGAGTCAACAGGGTAAGTCAAACTTTACTATTATAGATAGTCTGACTACAGTAATAGCACAATGTGCTAGAATGGCTTCCTAGCAAGATACTACTTAGCAAGATACACCTGCTCTCAAGCAAATCTTTAAATAAAGGAATGGATGGGTGAATTGATGGATGTATGGAGGGATGGAGGGATGGAGGGAGGGAGGGAGGGAGGGAGGGATGGATGGATGGATGGATGGATTGGTGGATGGATGAATGAGTGAATGAATGAATGAATGAATGACAAATTTATTACACCCTATTGAACTAGACACTGGACTGTTGTATAAAAAAATGGAGGTGCACATTTTAAGTATTAAAAATATCATTTTTAGCTTAAACCAACCAAAATGTTTGAAAGAAAAGCCCTTTACAATTTTTTCCCCAGACTATAATGTGGCTGAATCAGAATTTCCTTCTGACTGAAGAAATCCAGCCAAAGAATGGTTCTCTTGACGTGATGTTCCTGTCCTTGAGGACTGGCAACCCTTTGGTAATACGCATGGATCAAAATGGAGATGTGAGTAAAGCAGTTCCACAAGAACACTGTTCTCAGTTCAAAGCCCTGTCATTCCCTTCCCCCTTCCAAAATTTTGGTTTGAAATGGGAAAAATTATGCCCACATGGATCACATTCTGATCATGAAAGCCTGTATCACATGGAACAATTACTTGTCTCACGAAACAGTATAGTCACAGGTTACAAGAGACCATGTAACACACACAATTTCCATTGCAATCAAGGGCAGATCCAGCCAAAATTTTAGGGGGGGGGGGCTAATTGAGTTTAGGGGGGGTCTAATTGAGTTTCTTCAGTCAACACAATGGAAAACAATAAACAAAGCATCTAATCCTCCAGTTTTGTTTTGTTTTGTTTTCTGCTGAAGGGGAGCTTCAGCCCCCTTCCCCTTCCCCTGGATCCGCCCTTAGCAATATGTCTTGTAGAAAAAAATGCTACAAGTTGCCTGCAATTTGCCCACAAATGGCCTTTTGACCTCCTTCATAATGCAGTCAGATGTGAACAATTTATGGTTTAGTTGAGGAGAGACAGACTAGTGACTGTTACCATGTATTTTCCAGATGGTAATTAAGACAGATGATATGGACCTTGCTGGAGACATTATACAAGCAATGGCTGATTTCTTAGGGATTGAGGTAACAAACAACATACTAATTGACTTGCAAAAACTTAATGCATAATTGACCTGCATACACCAAATTCAAAAATCGTTTTGGGTTCAAGAAGTTAAATCGGCAATAAGCTAAGACCGAGGGGTATTCTGGGTAGTCAACATCTTTGGCATTATAAAATGGAGATTGAAGAAATTTTTTTAGAGTTTAGAGAGTGTTTTCATACAGACACATGCATGAAGAGTAACAAAATGCTTCGTTTGTTAATTTCAATTTATATTTGACAGCTGTAAACTTCAATATGCATTAGCTTCATTAACTCTTAACCCAAAACACATGTCGGTGTTAGCTTCTACAATTTAACCTTTTTGAGCTCAACAACGAATTTAGAATATAGTGTATGCATTAAAATGGCAAAGTAAGTATATGTAGGGTCTGTGTTGTAGGGTCTCTGTTGTAGGGTCTCTGTTGTAGGGTCTCTGTTGTAAGGTCTCGGGTTGGCTGAAAGAATTAAACAAATAATGTTTTGCTCATGTTTTGTGAGGGTGACTTTTTCCAAGTATTCAAATAGATCTGCATCTAAAGCACAGTATCAAACATCTGGCCCTCATTTCATTGCAAATTAAATGAATAACAAAATGAATAAAAAAGGTGTAATTTTTTTTCATTGTAATGTTATGGAATTGCAAACTTTTAAGGACCTTTGATTCCTATAAGTAATAGCAAGGCACCGAGGGGTATTAGTAAGTGATTTTTAAAATGTCTTCGAGGCTGAGGGAGGATTAATTGAAGTCCAGATCCTTCAGCCTCATTCTATTCATGAACAACTGAAGTTCAATTAAACACTCTGAAAACAGTGAGTCCGGCTCAGGTGATTAGGATATTAACTAATTAAGTGTATCTGACATTTTGTTCTTACATATCAACATTCTATCTCAACAGGATCTGCATGCAACTGCTGACTTCCCCGCACACATGGAGGAACTTAGAGCTGTTCTTGTCAAGGTTTGTGTTCATAACATGACTGATTTATCAACGTCATGGTCCCTAATCCCAAGGGCGGAACCAGCCCAAATTTTATGGGGGGGGGGGGGGCTAATTGAGTTTAGGGGAGGCTAATTGAGTTTTTTCCGTCAACACAACGGAAAACAATATAAAAAAGCATCGTTTTTTTCTGCTGAAGGGCGGGTGTGTTCCGCTACCGTTTGGTTCAGTTGGTACCATGTGCTGCCTTTGTAATAACATTTACAAATGGTTTTCACTTGGCTCGGATGATCACTTTAAATGGCTGTCCCGTCTCTCCACACTTCATCACTAACCACATCAGATGGACGTTAAAAGAACCACTGAGGACGTAAAGAAACCCTGTCATCGGCCACCCTCAAATTCTGCCCTTTACGATTTATTTCTTAATGGGTTTGTTGTGGGATGAGTAGAGAAGTTTTCGTATGACTGTGAAAAGCTCACGAACACGGATGTGACACGGCAAGGGATACGCCAGACCAATCACATTGCTCGAGAGTTCACTCTCCATCCAATCAAATACCTAGAACACGGCATAAACACAGCTCGCACACGTTCACGCCAAGGTCACGGCACTTTCAAATCAATCACATTGCGTGAGGAAAAAAAATCAGCCAATTAAAATTCTAGAAAGCATCACAGTCATACGAAAACTGCTCTATTGGGATTTTAACGTGTTTGGTGCAATGTAATTCGAAGGCAACCTCGTTTCCTATTGTGCAGCAGCAGTTACAGGCAATAACTCGAATACATTACCTCCCACTCACATACACTTGACTAGATGTAACCTAAAGACCTAAAGTCACGGCTTGTTATTTTAATCTGTTGTTTGTCCATGACAGGTGGATGAGTTACACTCCGTGAGGCAGAAACTAACCGCTGAGATGGCGGACCACTCTAATCTTATTCGTAGTTTGGTTGTACGAGCAGAGGATGCAAGGCTTATGGCTGATATGTATGTCAAACTTTAAATTGCTTAGAATGAAACATTCGAATGATCAGTAGAGTGATTGGAAATGATCAGGGGCGTGATTATGTCGTTCATGATGTTCATAGTTGAAATGTTGGTCTGAATAAGACTTATGGTAGCCGACAGTAAACATGATGGTGTTTAGTGATAATACAGGGTGTAGATCTGGGGATGGGGCTCCACACCCCTTAAACCGCAATCGAACCCCCTAAGTGACAACTACGAACTCCCTAACTCCTTAGTATCAGGACGCACATTGATACGAGCATATATTGTTGAAGTGTTTATCCACCTGTGTAAATATTCGTATTATTAGTTGGATCATCATGTGACCAGCCAAAGAAGTTGGAAGAATCTTTTACCACTCCACAGTATTTTCTTGTTGTCAGCTCGTCACAAATCTACATTGTTTACTATCGGTGGTTCGAACCCTCCTAGCCAAAATCCTGGTTATGCTGCTTTAATGGAAGTGGTGGTAGTTGTAAAGTTGGTTGATGGGTGACTATGTTGTTGGTAGTTGTACTGGTTGTGTATGGTGAGTGTGATTGTGCTGTTGCTAATGGTGGTGGTGGTATATGATGGTGATGGTAGGTGTGAAGGGTGTGATAGTAATATGGTGGTGGTATTAGTGGTGGTGGTGGTGGTATTAGTGGTGGTGGTATATGATGGTGGTTCTAGGTGTGGTTGGTGTGATGGTAATATGGTGGTGGTGTTAATGGTGGTGGTGGTATATGATGGTGGTGCTAGGTGTGGTGTATGTGATGGTAATATGATGGTGGTGTTAATGGTGGTGGTTCTAGGTGTGGTGGGTGAGATGGTAATATGGTGATGGTATATGATGGGTGTGCCGGTGATATAACAGTGATGTTAATAATGATCTATTAATATGTTTTTAGGAAGAACATGCGTAAAGGCTACATGGAATTGTACGACTTAAACAGAGATTTAATAAACGGCTACAAGATAAGATGTAACAATCATACCGAACTGCTGGCCTGTTTGAAAACTGTCAATCAAGCCATACAGAAGGCGGGAAGACTTAGAGGTAACAATGATATCGAAGTCCTGGTCTTCTTATCATTACATTTAACTCTGCGCTGCGGTTTCTCTTATAATAATAGACATTGTTTGTTGTGGCGTAATGCTTCGCTATTTCAGACCATGTGTCATTCCTTGAGAATAAGATTCTTTGTTTGAGTTGTACCCATATTCGTGTGACTTCTCATGCGCAACCGTTAAACAAAGAAATGAAGTTCTAGGGAATTACACTTGGTATGAAATGGGAAATCATTTGCAACGTGAGGTATAAGGTCTATAATGAAGAGTTATTATATAGCACATTTTACATCGCCTCAATGCGTTTTACATTTTATGACCAGTAGAGTACTTTACAGACTACATATTACATGTACGTACTAATGTACTGACCATTGACGCTATCCATAGCCGGGCTGCTTCTGTCAGCTATCTTTTGCTGTCAGGCCTTTAACTTGTGTTTTATATTTGATTCTAGTCGGTAAACCCAAAGCTGAGGTGATCTCTGCCTGCAGACAAGCCATCAAAACCAACAATGTTAATGGACTGTTTAAAATCATCAAGGCAGGGGTGCTGTAGAAAAACAGATGAACTAGTTGTATTAACTTAATTTATTATTTAACTTATCAAATATACTACGTTAACCGAAGAAAAAAATACACTAGTTACAATCTCTAAAATAATTTTAATTTGCTTGGAAAAAATCCATTCAATATTAAGGAACAATTGTCCAACCATTGAAACTTATTTCCTTCTATTTGAGCTCTACTGCAAAGAATCCATTTAACTGTGCGGTTGAAATGCAGTTCCTTCAGATGTGAGGGAGAAAGCCTGTTAAAAAAGCCATGGATTTGAGTTTTCATTGCCTTATGCAGTAAACCCTTCAAGTAAAAGTAAATATTAGAAATATTCTTAGCATGTAGATATTTTCCGATACTGATTTAACCAGATATTAATATATATTATCGTATTTTATATTTGTTCATACTTGTGTAGAGTGAAGGCATTTAACCGGCCGTGAATTAAAAATTATTAGTCAACGTGTAATAGTCAAATAGACACAAAAGAAAACAATGGAATTAAGATCTGTGTTAGTCTAATATCTAATTCACGGTTTTAATGACCACTCTATTTGTCACACACACACAAAAACTGTAAATAGATTTACATTGAGTGATGGTGTGTTATAAAGCGTACGTAATAGAACATCAACAGTTATATGTAGTGCTTTGTATACTTCATCCTTACAACATAGCACAGTATTTATTACATTTGGACTTCTAAAAGGACAGGCATTCCTTACATACATGATGACAAAAATATCTCGCTCTTCAATTCTTCATTTCTTTATTAATTACTTTCTGTTATTCTTTACAATTTTTTTCCTTTACTTTTTTCTTTCTCTTTTCTTTCTTTTTCTCTTTCTTTTTCTCTTTTTTCTCTTTTTTTTTTTTTTTTTTTTTTTTTCTTCTTTTTCTTTCTTTCTTTTTTTCCTTCCTTTTTTTCTTTCTTTGTCATTCTTTTTTATTTTTTGTTTCTCTTACCTTTTTTCATTCTTTTCCTTTGTTTTTCGTTTCTTCTCTTTCTTTTTCCTTTTCTTTGTTTTTCTATCTTTTTCCTCTTTTGTTTTTCTTTGTTTTCTATCTTTTTTTCTTTTCCTTTCTATTTCCATTCTATTTCCATTCTTTATATTTCCTTTTTTTTTTTTGCTTATTTTCTTTTTTTTTTTTTTTTTTTTGTTTATTTTTAGTTTCTTTTTTTTTTTTTCTCTCTCTCTCTCTCTCTCTCTCTCTCTTTTTTTCTTCTCAAACTTATTTTTTTTGTCTTATTGTTCCTCAAACATATGCTTCATATTTTTTTCCCATTTAACAAACAAAAAAAATCAATTTATTAATTTTTAAGAATTCTATCGCCAATATGCAACAAAACCAGCTGTTGTATACGGCACGGCTGAGCATCCAGGCCTCGGGTGGTATAATTACCCTAACCTCGTACTCATGCCAGCGAAGGGACGCCTTCTTGGGAAACAGCTGAAAACAACGGGAATTTGACGGGAAAACATTCTCGCTCTACTGTTGGTTTTCCTCTGGAAATCTAAGGTGAGACGTTACTTCTTATCAACATTATTCCTCATTTTCACCTCACCTCTTTCCTCGTGCGATTAATAGAGCGAAAAGCCTTCATACAAGCAAATAATCTTTCTTAGATTTTTTGACAATCGCCGTTTGGTCTGAGGATAATTATATTCAAAACCTTGAGCTTTCGACCGCAGTGAATCGCTTTAAAATTTTATTTCATTGAATTTACGTTCAAAATCAAAGCCTTAGGGACAAAAATAAATGCCTTGTCGAAGAACAGTTTCGACGAATTTTGTATTTCATGACGGACGGCAGAATTCAGTCAACAGTATGATTTTTTTTCGATGCGAAGGCGTTGAAATTCGCTCAGATCAGAATTCTCAAATATTTGAAATCTTCACTTTGCATAAATCCAAGATTTACGTACCAAAAATAAAAATTAATTATTAGACGTAAAAATGTCGCAAAAAAACTGAGTTGACAAGCGAGTTTTGAAAAACAAATTTGTGAAGACTTAAAAGCTTCGATTCGAACGAAAAAAAGAAATGTGAGATATGTCATTTTATTTTGTGGGGTTTCAAAGCGATTTTCTCGTAGAATTTTAGAATTTCTTCATGAATCCTTAAAATATATAGCATTTGGTCAGTTAGATTCATTGTATTTAGCTATTCACATGAACTTAAATACAACTTAAATACTGACTTGTGTAGCGCTCAACTTTGAGTTTAAATTACATTAATTTCTTTCTCTTTTTTATTCGCCTAAATTTTCACTCAGAATTCTTCATAATTCTAAAAAAGTCCTTTACGGCTTTCGCTTCATTCTGATATAACTTCGACATAATATTGAAACTATTTTCGCTCATTTTTCAAATTCTAACGACATTTTTGGTTTCCATGTTGATATTTTTTTCGCCGATCTCCAAGGTTTGAACAGAAATTTGCAAGTCAATGAGCATAGTTTTAATGTCAGTATCCATCGGAAGTAATAGGCTTTTATAGTAGGTTTTTGTATTCCTTTTTCAAATAAAATGTTGAGTCTCAATTGTTTTGAGAAGAGGAAGAGAGCAAGGAGATTATTCATTTAATATTTTTATTACGACGGCTTAAAAATGGCCTTAAAATTCGAAGGAACGAGTTCCGTGTGGTCGATAGTTAAACATATTTTGCCATTTTCTTATTTTCATTAAGTTTAGATCCGCAGTTTTTAAAAAAAAAGCGTTTTCCATTAGTGCCATATGTTTTGTAGTGAAAATCGTAACTAATCTCAATGAAACAAGAACCAAATGATCAACATTTTCAATTGAATAGACAGAAACACAAAGTATATTATACTTGTTCTTTCATTTTTAATCGTTTTTATAACGATATTTTGCGATTGTTTGAGTGTTTTAAAAATAGCTGGTTCGTTGCCCATCATACAATGGTCCTCACTGCACGTGTTCGTGTTGTTTAACGATACGTTTTTATATTTCATTGGTTTTACTTCTCAATTTAAAGATGCTTAAATTGAATTGTGTTATTTTAGTTATAGTCTTAACAGGCTATATTAGATCTCAATCGCTATCATCAAAATATGCTGCGGGCTGCAGATAGACCGCGCTGCAAATTTTCTGATGCCGTCAACGAAATTGATTTCCGCGCCGAGAGAAAACATTTCGCCGAATATTATCTTAAAATAAAACACAGAACATAGAAATCTAAAATTCAATGTCTGGCATGGCATTTTTTGTGCTTTTATGGATGTTGCAGTCCGCTCGTAGAGTGCATATAGTATACCCGTGAAAAACGTTGTAAGAAATTCCACAAATTTGCACAAATAGAGACCCTTTGCAGCTCATTTATCACGTGCTGATTAATTCACTGAGAGCAAATGAATGAACATCTTGATTCCAATGGGTGAAATATACTGGTGAGCAAACGAACTTTCTACAACCTGTTTCGAGACCTGTTTCATAAATTTCTTGAAGATTTTAATAATTCTTTGGACGGAATTGAATCCCACTTTAACAAAATTATACTTGGCGATTTCAACATTGATTATTCAAGTAAAAAGAAAAGAAATGTAAATCAGTCAGATAGACGAAAACTCAAGGGAATAGTAGACCTTCACGATCTTAAACAAATAATTGACTCTCCAACACGCATCACTGAAAATTCTGAAAGTCAAATTGATTTAATATTCACTGACAATGCTCACAAAATTGTTGATTCTGGAGTAAAGGATTTTGGTATCAGTGATCACTCAATGGTGCATTGTGTTTTCAAAAGTGGTCTTATACAGGTTCCGCCAAAAACACTTGAATACCGAAGTTTTAAGTCATACAACAAATCATCTTTCAGACAAGATCTCAATAATGCCCCATGGCACGTTGCTCTTAATAACCCTGAAGACTTAGAAGGCTGTGTTCAAACTTGGAACAAATTATTTCTAGAAGTTGCGGAAGAGCATGCGCCAACTAAAACACGTAGAGTAAGAGGATCTCGGACTCCTTGGATGACTTCTGAAATTGCAACCTTGATGAGAAATCGCAATTACCATCTCAAAAAGGCTAAAGGTAAAAAAACTAATTCTCATTGGACAAAATATCGTGCTTTAAGAAATAAGGTCCAACGTAAAATCAAAAAGTCTAAATCGGAGTATTACTGCAATCTTATTAAAGACTCTCGAAATAATTCTAGTGATCTATGGAAATCTATCAAGGAAGTCATACCTGGAAGTAATTCACACAAACACAATATAACCAGCTTAATATCAGATGGGATTACTCATACCAACCCTACATCAATGTCATCAATCTTCAACAAGTTTTTTGCAACTATCGGCTTAAAGCTTGCTGAGAAATTCTCAATGAGGAACACTTTGACAGCTAATGGCGTTAAACAAGCCTCCAGCATTTTTGAATTTCAAGCGATCAATTATGAGTCTGTTGTAAAAATGATAAATGAACTTAAACCTAACAAAGCAGTTGGTTTAGACAAAATAAGTTCTCGTTTGTTAAAGGATGCTGCTGATGTTATTGCACCAAGTCTCACATCGTTATTTAACATCTCCATAGACACTGGCTGTTTTCCGTCTACATGGAAATTGGCAAAGGTATCTCCTCTTTTTAAAAAGGGTAGTAAGCAAGATCCTTCTAATTATAGACCGATATCGGTACTGCCCACTATTAGCAAACTTTTAGAGAAAGTCGTACACATGCAACTTTACTCTTATCTCCGTAATAATAACCTGCTTTCTCAAAAACAATTTGGCTTCAGACTAAACTCTTCTACTGTCACTGCTTCGGCTATGTTTACAGACAAAATTCTCTCATCCATGGATAAAGGAAAGCTTACTGGTGCTGTGTTTATTGACTTGACTAAGGCCTTTGACACGATAAATCATTCTATCCTACTATCTAAGTTATGCAGTCTTGGTGTTCTGAATACTTCTCCTGCTTACAACTGGTTTGAATCCTACCTATCCAATAGATGCCAAGTGACGGTCTGCAATGACACAAAATCTGGTCCAGAATTAGTCCAAATTGGTGTACCTCAGGGCTCCATTTTGGGTCCCTTACTGTTTTCGTTGTATATCAATGATTTACCAGATCACTTGGAACACTGTGACGTAACTCTTTACGCAGATGATACTGTTCTCTTCATTTCTGATAAATCTCTGCACAATATCAAGTCCTACATGAACTCAGACTTGGAAAAACTGAACAAATGGCTAAAGTTAAATCACTTGACACTTAGTACAAGTAAATCTAAGTTTATGATCATTGGTAGCAGTCAACGACTGATTAAGATAGACTCTATTACATTTAATATTGATAATACAGACCTTGATGAAGTTACTTCATTTAAGTATTTAGGTATTGTTATCAACAGTCGCTTAAATTGGCAAGATCATGTTGATCAAATGTTCTCCAAGATAAATAAGAAGCTAGGTCTACTTAAACGTATTCGTTATTGTCTACCTTTAGATGCTAGATTGCTGTATTTTAACAGCTATGTATTACCATTATTTGATTACGCAGACATTGTATGGGGTGATAGGGGCAATTCCACTCTAATGTTGCAGCTTCAAACTTTACACAACAAAGCTGCAAAAATAATTCTAGACTTACCTATGAGATCATCTTCTAATGAGGCCCTGAATAAACTGAAATGGAAAACTCTTGCAAGACGTAGGGCCGAGCATAGGGCAACTTTTCTTTATAAATGTTTAAATGATTTATTTTCACATCGTTTTAACTTAGTATTTAATAAAGACATACACAATTATAACACTAGATCTAAGAACAATATCCGTAAGAGTGCTTCTACTAGAAACTGGGGTCACTGGACATCGACAAATTTTGCCTCAAACGACTGGAATGAATTAGACTTATCAATTAGACAAAGCCCATCATTAGCTAGTTTTAAAAGAGCTTTAAGAAATTTAAATAGTTTTTAATATCGACACTAATAGTTTTTAATTAATCCTATTCATATCTCATATATAATATCTATTTTTAATATTTGACTATTTGATATGCGGACACTGAATGTGTGCAACACTCTGCTCTATTGCTACTGAGCACTGTAAAGTTCAGTGGTAATATGCCTAGCTTCTGTGTTGCACACATTTAGTGTCTGCATTCTAACATTGTCATTATTTGTAAATTTACATTTTTGTTATTTTTTATATATTTATATTTTAGTCTTCATTTTTCTTTTTTGTTATATATTTATTTTAGAGGTCTCTCTTGTAAATCACCTTATGGTGACAGCGATAACCTCAATAAAGATTATTTATTATTATTATTATTATGAGAGATCGTAATAAAGCTGCATTTCGTAACTCCGTTCTCCGTTCTTTACAAGTAGCTTAATAAAAGAATCACCAATTGAAAGTAAAAACAAAAATTTTACTCTCTCCTACAGAACTACAAAACTTTGCACTATAATTGTACAATTTTTTCCGTTAACTTTTTCATGGATATATGGTATGCACTCTAGGCCGGAGTCAGTCAGAAGCTGCAATGTGGGTGTAACAAAATATTTAAGAAAATATCTAATTGTTCTGATCGCTACTAAAAGAATCTTTTAACACATATTTAGGTCAAAATTAGGTTTTGAGATTGATTATTGAAATTCAATGGCGTCCGCGGGATGGAAATTTATAGTTTTACAAAAAGTTCCAATTGATTGTTTTCACAGCCGCCATGTTAGATGAATATAGTAACAAATGATTCTTCTTCGTTAGTCTTTTTTGTTATATCATCCAACATGGCCGCCTTGTCTTTTGTTATTCTATTCCGTTGGGAGTGATTGAAAACCGGCAATAACGATTTTAAAACCGAATTTCCATGGTTTGTGTAGGAATGAGATACTATCAGCGCTTGTATGACGGTTATGACAAAATACTGGATCCCCTAAGATTAATCTCACTTTTATTTAAAACTTGATTGGCTATTTTGATTCAAATGCAATTCGAATACTATCCCGAGTTAAAATATCCATATTATAAAAATTTGAATTTTGCTGTTCTTTCCTTACAGGTTTTGGTGCAGATGGTGTGAAAGGCAGCAAGACAAAGATGTTTTTGTATGAGGAAAGTCCTCACAAAGCTCAGTAGCAACTGTCAAGTGGTCACAGAAGACTTCGCCTTGCTACACGGCTCCGTCTCTATGAGACACAGAACAGCGTATTCACAATTGAAACAAAGAAACTGGAAGTATAATTATACTGTAGAAACGCTGAAAAATATATCTGAAGAAAATACTATTTGTTCATTGGTCAATACTTAACACGCTGCCTTAGCTTTGCTTATGTGGACTTGATTGCTTAATACTCATATACATATCACGCTTAGTAATAACTTAAAACACTTCAAAGATGTGCCTCTTCACTTGTATTGGAAAATGCATCGGCTTAACATTCAAGTGCCTTGGCAAAAGCTGCATGGCAATGTGCCGTGCCCTCTGCAAATGCTTCTGCAACCCTGTTTCTCCAGGCGCGGGATTTTTCATCCAAATATTCCTGTACGCACTCTTCCAAGGTTTCAACATCGGGACAGACGTGGGGATATTCTTCGAAACGACCAAAATGTACTCGAAATGTAACGCTTTGGCAACTACGATTATCTATATTGGCAACACTACCAATGTAACAGACCACATCTACTGCTTCAATAGTTTGTCAAACGTCACGCAAGGTCACCTGATGGATCAGATACAAACGCTGCAAATCCTACAAGGCGTCTTCTTCTTCTTCATCTGTCTCTCTGGTGGAATCTACGTGGTTCATATTGCTGTGCTGTTTCCAAACGCCTGCAGACATTGGAGAGACGAGAACTTCGAGAACATGCTTGCCGAGGCCCCGGCGTACTACCAGAAGATCTTGCAGATTCATACTCTTTTTCTGCTTCTTGAAAGTGTCATTCATGATATGCCGATGTCGTCGTTGGCTATCGAGATGTGCGCGCAGATGTGGGGGATAGGAGGGGTAAACTGCTGGGAATGCGCCGCGTCCATGGATCTTCTTCCTGCTGTTGACCAATCGTTACCAGGATGCGAGAAGTGGCTTGGACTGCTACTTGGTTCGATAGCCCTGGTCAGCATATACAAAGGTACGTAGATTATGGAATATTTAACCAATTTCCTCCAGTTTTTCGTGGTATGTCTTCTTATTTATCAAAACTTTTCGTCATTTAGTCGTCAAAATGTTGTGGAATCAAGAGACGTAACCAAGGGAGTCCACAGCATTTTTTTACCACATAAAATTGGGAATTTAATTACAAAAATGATGTAAATTTGAAGGAAAAATGGTTTTGAGCGCGCGTGTGATTTGCTGACGTAAATTAGAGGGACGTCCTCCTATTTCCCCTGGCTCTAGACCAATCAGAAAGCGAGAAAATTCACAATTGTGGTAAAAATAAACAATGAGGTCACGTGGTATAGATGTTTGTCAGTTCATCTCAGTTAAGGCTCAAACATGCATGTAAAGAAACCGTACAACCGTATTACCGAACTTGTGTTATTATACTAAAACATGCATATGAAATGCATTTAGCACAAAAAATTTTTAAAAAAATAAAAAATCAAAGCAATTGCAAATCCGTAGATAACAAAACGAGCAAACAAACAAATTTAGAGCAACAACAACAACAACAAACAACAGCAACAAAAGCAATATGATAAAACAAATGGCTGAAGCGCGCGCCTTGGGAGAGTGATTATTCAAATCAACTCGAACCTTAAGTCTACCTAATTTTAACGCACAGATAGAATTGGAATTTTGCAGCCCTCGTAATAATTAGAAAGTTAAGTTGGTAGTCTGTAGACTAAGTGCCTTTATTCCTCGATACCTTCATCATTTTATTTTGCTTTCAATCCACAGGTATTCTACCCTTGTACGCATGGATAGGTAACCCATTCTGCTGGGCGTGTTATCCTCTACGTATCTGCGTCGTCCTACCCGCGGGATTCCTTTACTGCGTCTTGACCCTTGCGCCATCCATGGGTGTTGCCTTAAACCGTCTGTTCGTGGTGGAACCGTCGATGAAGAAAGAAATGGGCACGTTTGCCGACACCATCTGGACCTTTGGCCTCTTCTTCTACGGCATCTTTGCCATCATCGCGCTCTTGTACTGGCTTTTGTGCGGCAAGTGCATATGTTCTATGTGTTGTGAATGCAAAAAGAAGGAGGATGGAAAAGGATGTCTATGTTGCTGAGCATGCAGTTCATTTGGACAGCGGAGATACCCCACTCTGCGCAGGCACTGGAACTGAATATATGTGCGTACCAGAGTATCATCTTAATTCAGGAGTGGGATTCGCTTTAGGAGCATGCACATATAATTATATATACATGTGAATACATATGTTATTAAGGGGTCACAAAGAGAATAGTTGTTTTGTGGCCGGTATTGCTTCTTCATGAGGTTTGCTTCCATGGGTCGTTAGTTTCCATTAGTGATATTCTCATACTGTTGTAAATTCGAAAGGGAAAAAAAACCTCTACAAATAACGTGCCTGTTTGGTCACAGAAACATTAATGGGGCCCTAACGTTAAATTCCCTTCGATTTGAAGTCAGTCTGTCGCGCTGTCTGTCTATATCCGTCCGTTCGTTCAACCATTCTCTGCCTGTATGTAGATCAATGTTAATCCAGTAACTATGAAATTCTCTAGCGAAAAAAGGCTTCGTTTTGACTACTGTCAACTATGGTTTAATCAAACTGATGCAAAAAGCATACTATTTGCAGCTGTTAAGAGAGGTTAAGAGATTGAGATATCAATGTTAGTAATTGGGCGTAATGTTCCCGTTGAGGAAATAACTTGGTCGAGTTGGCATCGCAGTGCATTATGGGATTATTTTAGAGGCATATTTCCAAGATGGCGGCTAAAACAGTCCCACAATGCACTGAAATGCCAACTCGGACCAGTTTTTTTCTCGACTTTATTTATTACTTAATTATTCATTTGGCGTGCAGGCATGTCTTATTATCAGTTGACCAGCGGTTTTATTTTGCAAGCCCTAGTATAAAATAGATAAATTAAGAGTTGTCACCACCAGAGTACTACTATACCATTCTCGGAAACCTCATGTAAAAACGTTCGCCATTAGTCGAGGAGAACGTTAGGTTAAAATACGCCTCGAACGCCTGACCCAGGTAAGGCACATCTTTCAGTGGTACCATAGGGGACAAATTTTCGTTTCTTAATTTATGTATAGAAGGAGTTTTTCTTATTCATTTGTCTAACCAGGCGGATAAAGATGTACTCTCGGCGCCTGGGATCTTTGGCTCCCAGATTAAGCAATAAGAAGTGTAAGATGTCTGTATGTCAGAGATTATTTTATATTATAAAGAAATTGTTATATGAATTAACTATCATCGCATTACTTGAACTATCATCATTATGATCATATCAAACAAACTGAAGGAATTGGAATAATTAATTTTGAAGTAAAACTATGTGGCTGTATTAAGATGGGGGAAAATAAAGATGACTGATTTAAGTTTAGAAGATTCTTCTTTTTCGCGAAAACTTTGCTTCTCCAGTCCCCTCTCATCGCTCCACAATTATCATTCCTCGGTTTCCAGTCCCCTCTTTCCCATAACTCTCTTGTTTTCCTGTTCTCAGGCTCAATTAGCAGCCATTAAAACAAACAATCTATAGACTAGAAGTCTCTAAAACTATAGGATGGAGCCCTGTTTCGCTGCGGTATTGCCCCTCCCCATTCTCGTACCCAGAGCCTGCGTTCCTCTTGGTCAGTACTGAGAAACGTTTCTCGACACTAACCAAGAGGAACGTGGGTTCTGGGTACGAGATTGGCCCTTCCCTGACTCGGGACTACATTTGAGGGAATGCGCATGCGCACTAAAGAGAAAAGAAAGAAAGAGCCCTAAGTTAGCTAATGCGCATGCACGTCTTTTGACCTGATCAACAAACAAAATATAACTTAAAAATTTCGAGGATCAGGTGTCAAGGGATCACGTGAACTGAGACCACTCCGCATTTCCCCGTAGGGGGAGGGGTGGAAAGCCCGGTCGTACACAGGCTACGTTCATCGGACTGTCAGGAAAATGTTTCTACCTTTTTAATGAAATTTTCGCGACACCTTAAGGACGTTCATGGTCATTGTTCGCGCGCATCCTTTCAACGCATGAATTTAGTGAGCGTCGTTCAACGTGATAACTTCATTCCAATGTTTTGATAGTAAAATATCAAGAAAACTTCTCCCTTCAACCTCTTATAGCTCTAAAACAAAGCCCCCTTTCTTATTTCGTTTTTTGGAAGTAATTTGTAATACTCAAATTTACTAAAGAATATAAAAATCTGACGATGGGATCAAATCGAAATTGCATATTTTGTGCATAATTGGAACAGAATTTAGCATAACGTGAAGGCCCTACACCCTCTCTTATGATAAATAAAAATAATATATGAAATAATTCAAAAACAATAAAATTTCATTATTTTTATTTTTAACACAGAATTTAAATGCCCACTAATTATTCTTTGTTTTTCTAGACGATAAATGGGCGATCAATGTATTTTTTTCAGTAAATTATGGCTTATTTTTTACAGCTTTCCATGTTTACGTTGTTCGTGCGTTTTTATCGTAAAAAGGATCTTTCACGCATTCGCAAGGCTAAACGCCCGGGGCGGGGTACTCCCCTATATTTGCTATACGGGTATGTGCCGCCCTATAGGGTATGGTTTTTCGGCTTTTGGGTCTGGGGTAGGGTATAATTTTTTGACATTTTGTCTGGGATAGGGTGCCATTTTAGTCTGGGATAGGGTTAACGATTTGGTTGTTTTCGTGTGGCGAATAGGCTACGCTTTCTGCCGACCAAAAACAATAGAAATGTTAGTAAATATTGATTGCAATCGATTGTAAAGCCGTATTTTAGTCTAAGATAGGGTGTACAATTCTTAGTTTTAGTCTGGGGTAGGGTATGTAAAATGTTGGGGTGGTAGTACCCCCCCCCCCCGGGAGGGGGGGGGGGGGGCTAAACGCAGTCGTTGAAGTATTTTACTTCTAGTATAATGTGCTTTCATCACGTTAAATTCAAAAAAATCTGACGATGGAATCTTTTGTCCATGAACGTCCCTAGTTTCACAATTTTCGCGATTTAAAAATTCTATTTACTTTAAATTATCATTTTAAGTGAAAATCAGAATATGATGATTAACACTAGCCAGCTGGTCCTCCAAAGCCTTGTATTTGAGTATGACCTTAGACTTTCGCGCGCGCGATCAGTCTGTTTCCATGCCGACTGAACTGTCAGAGGTACGAGGGATCCTGGTGACGAGTTATTCAAAAGCACGCAGTCAAGCGTACCACAAACCAACATTTATGCAAATATCCTTCGAGTTTGACGTAGTTACTTGCTCATTTACACATTCTAAAGTAACCATACTTTCTTAAACTTTGAGCTCATTTTTTTTAACGTGGTTTAAAATCCAAAGCGCCAACGTTCTTTTCATCAGTGGATCCCTTCTGGGTAAGCATCTCAATAGGAAAGAGATATCGACAAAGATAAAGGCGAATAGCAGTGGAATAGCTGGTAAACTTTACTACAGACGAATGATTTCGTCTTGAAAATTAAGTAAGAATAAATCAGTCCATTACCAACGATAACAGATGTTATTTTAGTATGAGTATAATAATGAACGATGTTAATAATCAGAGGTCACCAGTTACACTCTGAAACTTCTGATTGAAGTTAGTTTACATCATAGCTGAGCAAAGAAAGTTTCTTGGTCTTCTTAGTATCGCCTTGGGCACTAAGCTACCTCGATTTACCTAAATTATCTACATCAATATGATTCCAATGTTTCAATGAGTTGATTTTAGTAAATAAGTGAATTTATTTAACTGTTATGTGTCAATGGTTAATGGTTCTTATTCCCAAGGACTTCAGCGAAAAGCTTTATTTTGAAAGAGGGATATTTGTCACGGTATTTCTAAGAAAACTGCATGTTAATCTAGCGGTTTTCGCATGTTATAAATCTTTATACATTACCTTTGCTTTGCTTTTCATGAAAACATCTACTGGTGTTCATCAAAATTTGTCTCTTTTATCTTCGAAGGTTGGATGAGAGATTGCGTTACTGGTTGTACTTCTATGATGTAACACAAGCACTCGTGTCGTATCGGAATTTCAGTGGATAATATTAGCTGTAGCTAATGTTTCCTCTTGTTACTGTAGGATCATATTTACGTGTTATTGAGTGATACATTTGTAGGGATATCAAGATGTGTGACCGTGCTTGTGAACTGATGATATCATGTTGCTCAGTAGTCTGCAAGGTATGCTGTAGATACATGTCAGCTAAAGTCGCATTTCTGATTCAGTTTCTTGTCTACGGGATTTTTCAAGGCTTCAACGTCGCCACAGATGCAGCTTTGTTTGTCGAACTGTTCAAGACACAGCGCCGATGCAGTAACATGACAAGTAGTCCTTTCCACTGCACTTCATTCACCCCAGGCAACTCCTCCTCAACCCTTAAAAAACTCTTGGAAGATCATGTTGACACCCTTGAAGTACTAGAATACTCTATGATGCTAGTAATGGGAGTAGGAGCAGCAATATATATCGTACATATGATCATTCTTATTCCTAATCTGTGTAAAAATTTCCATGACCCTGACATTGCGCTTGAAGTAGAGGGTAAGGTAGCACCTCGGTATTACCAGAACATCACCATAACCCATTGTATGTTTATGGTTCTGGAGAGTATTATCCACGATATCCCTGCAAGCTGTCTTGCCATGGAAATCAGTGTTCATTTTTGGGGTAAAAACGATGTAAACTGCTGGGAATGTTCGCCTATTACGGAGCCACTTCCTAAAGAACAGTCCTTGAGTAATACTAAGCTTTGGCTTGCATTGATGATAACCGGTATTGGGTTGTTAGCCTTGTATAAAGGTATGTATATCTTGGCTCAATAATAAGATAGCTTTAGGTTATCTATTTGAGTTGTTCCCCAGATTTACTACGTATATCTAGCAGGATTTACCGCTCATGATGGCCTACCTACTTTAACAAATCATCCCTAATTTCCATTCACAAATGAAATGTTTTGAATTGTACAATTAAAAAAAAAACAAAAAAAAACTGTAAATGAGAAAAGAAGAGCTGTACTTTGAACATAAGGCTATTTGGAATGAAAGTTTTGCTACGCAGATCAAACGAACGCAAGCAATTTTTAGCCTTTTTTGATGGCGAGAACCGCCCCTGGAGCTCAAATTTTCTTTTCCCTTTTTTCTCAAAAACAAAAAAGTATTTTTAAAAACTAACCACACAATGAAAATTCCAAAATTTAAGCCTTTCGGTCGTATGTTTGATTCTTACAGACATCTTACGCTCTTAAGTATGGACCATTGAATAAGCGAGGGAGGATTGCAATATTTCTGTACTAAAAATGAGAGGTTGCACGATATTTTTTTTCGTATATGAAGCGCTTGCTCGATAATTTTTAGGGATTTAGACAATCCCTCCCCCCCCCCCCCCCCCCCCACCTCCAATTCTCTAATGGTCCAATCCTTATCCCTCGTGCTTTCTTCACCGTCTCCTCGACAGGTTTAATGCCGTTATATTTCTGGGTCGGTAATCCATTCTGCTGGAGTTGTTACTTTCTTCGTTTCTTCATGGTCATGCCTGCTGGTTTTATCTACGCGTTACTTATCCTAACCCCGTGCATGGGTGTGGCTGCCCTCAGGTAACACTCATTTATAATTCATGTGTTTTTTATCCTTCCTTTATTTGAGTTTTTCTCTACTTTTCCTGGTGTTGAACTGATGGTTCAACAAATTGAAAAGTAAAAGGGGAAAAAATATATAAGTTATTCATGGGTGGCATGTGTGTTATACGCTGCTAATGCGTCGTCTTTCACCGCTGTCAGTCACCGCTGTCAGTCGCCCTGCGGTCGCCACATGTGAATTGAGATTGTTCGATGTGTTGTTCTCTCCTGTGTCACAAGGGTTTTTCTCCGGTGAAAATCAATATGAGAGTCGAGCGTTCAGTGTGCATAACATAGTAAATGTAGTGGTAGTGAGTGTACAGAGTGGAAGCAGGCCCACATCAGCGAAAAGAAGAAAGCGAATGAAAATGCTATAAAAGTGTGTTTTTTTTTTCTACAAACACTTAGCTGAGTATAAAGTGCTTGTTCTAAAAGAGTTAGAAAAATTATTTGCTCTTACTGGCATGAAAGTCGTGGAATTTTTATATAATTTTACCTTGGAAAAGTCCTGCAATTTAGCAATAATTATCCCAGTAGTAGAGTACAAACACTAAAAATGTGCAACACTTTGCACTAACTAGTAGTAAATAGTGCTAATTAAACAATAGAAAACAATAGAATTAGCATAATTTAGCAGTATTTAGTGGTATTTATGTTACACACATATAGTGTTTGTACTCTATCAACCCTCGTCACATTGATAATGATAATTATTATCTAGGGTGATTCCTGCAGTCCCGTCACTGAAGGATGAGATAGGTGGTACGGCTGATACCTTCTGGTCTATAGGACTTGTGTTCTGGGTTCTTATATTCATCTGCTTTATTACCTATTTCTGCTGTAAGAGAACCATCATGGACTTATGTCCGTGTCTGGCCTGGTGTGAGGAACCCAAGTCGAGAAATAAAGAAGAGAAAAAGGCTGGGTGTATTTGTTTTTAATGAATCACGTGACTGATGTCATGTTATCATCTGAGAAGGGAGAATGACGAACAATAAGCGATCAGTTCTCGTATGAGTAGGAAACGATACTGCTGACGACAAGTTGGAAGCAGTAGTGTAGCTATACCGTATACGTATGTAATATATACAGTATGAGCGGCCGTGTTGTATATGATATATCGTATACAACACGGACACGAATATTGTATATTGATTAACAAACGTCTAGGTTAGTTCCTTTGTGTTTCACTAAAATTTTTAAGATAAAAGTGAATGTTCCCAAGAAAATCCAAGTTAAAGTTTATGCAAATGAACATGATTATGTATCAGAATTATAAAACTCTTTGCGGTCATGATTTCTATTGTGTTTTCCTCATGAATTATTTTATTCATTAAAATGAGTTTTTGAACTTACTTTTAAAAACTCATTATGACTTTATGAGGTCAAAACAAAGAAAATCACTAGAAGGAGGTTTAGATATGTGTTCTTAATATGCATTGAATTTGGCAGCTTATGCTTTGAATTTCTCCAAGAATTATTAATAGTTCAGAAATTATATCAAACACTTGAAAGAGCGTTTCATCCTCTATCCAAGCACCTCGAAGTTGGTTGTAAAAACTTGGCTACGCCTCGTTTATTCAAACTCAACCCGACGCCATTTCACAGTTCCGTTCTGTGACCACGAGTAATGATAGTTCCTAGCCGAGGCTGGAATTGCCGTTCATGATAAACTGTAGTTTTGCTATGCGCGGATACTACAACCTCGACATGAACGCGACTATTATTCGTGGTCACTGAACGGAACTATGAAATGGTGTAGGTCAGCGTATTCTCGGTGAATGGAAATTGGATAAAACACACTCTTTCACGTGTGTGGTATGTTACGTAACTAAGGATGATCCACATGAAAACGGAACATGGAAGTCATTTTATGGTTCACGGCATTACGTACCCTGAACGTGCTGTAAATCAATGCTGCAAAATCTAATACCCTACTAATACCCTACCAAAACATGAAGCTGAAAGCCAGTTGAAGCATTTCAATATTTTGGTCCTGCTAAATGCCCATTACTTTCAGACGTTGCAGCAATATCGGCCTGTCCGATGTTACGTGGAAAACTGGTAGGACGCGCGTTGAATCATGGGGCTTTCTTAGGGACGACATTTTTCAATATAGTGGAAAGCTTAGTAAACTCTCTTAAAAAATAGTCGACACCCAAAGTAAATATGACTCCATTCAAAAACTGTAAAACGCTAAATGGCGTCCCCTAATACAGACCAATGATTCAGCGCGCGTCTTACTCGTTACCAGTTTTCCGCGCAACCCCGGAAGGCCAATAGACTTTATATATGAAGCGTGCGAATAAAGAAATAATACTCAATAAAACGACACGTGGTATCCATGGAAGGCAAAATACTATGCATCGACGCGAGAGCGAATGGTAGTTTAGCTGACTTTGTTATTACAGCTGTAGTTGCAGGCAAAGATGTGTATATGTATGTATGGAGATTTTGTATAGGAAATCGTACAATCTCGATTACGATTCTGAATTTATAGGCACCAGTGATGTTTTGATTTTTTATTGGACGAGTCTTTAGACGATTTGGAGTTTGAGATCTTTCAAAATATCACGATTATCTATAAATTGCGAATTGTACGAGACGATTGTGCGATTTTTCGTTTATAATACACTCAACGAAACTGAGCAACGTAATTGGGACTCTACAGAGTACAATTTGGGATTTAATTGTACTCCTCTTGTCCACTGGCAAATCGAGTAATTTTGTCGAGTGTATTATAAATCGTGTAATTCCACAAGTCTCCAATCACTCGTAAGAAGATAATTACGTACCGTAGCTGGAAAGAGCTTGATGGTAATAGTTACAATTAGTATAAATATGTAAAATATTGTAACTCGTAAGGGGCTGGTCATTAAGTTGGGGGGGGGGGGGGGGGGGGGGGGGGGGCAAAATCAGAATAGAATCAGTGGGGTTTTTTTATATCTTGGCTCATTATAAAATGATGCTGAAAATGTGATGACCCAACCCCAGTTTAGAAGCAAAATTGCAGATGACCCACCCCTGAAAAAAGGATCCACTGGTTATTTACCTATATTAGATCAAAATACCAAAAGAATTTTCTAGGTTGCACACGTCTACCACTTCTTGTAACATTGATTGTTTCGGTTTCCTCTTTCTCTCTGTCATCGTTTTCCTCACTATCAGTGATTCCTATTTCATGAGAAACAATATCAGTTTCTTCGTCGCTATCCAAGTATTCAGTATCCTCATCAGTGTCCTTACATGAAGTATCATCATCTTCAGTGTTCTCGCGTGAAGTACAATCAACTTTATGCTCTTCCTCTGTTGTACTTGTCGTAGTATTTAAAAGCTGCATAGACAGCCAAGCATTTATTACTTGGACTTTCTCACTATTGTACATTTTGCGCTTGAGCAAGTTGTGCTTTTTTAAAAAGAGGTCCAAGACTGCAACCCTCTGCTTCTTTTAAAGCATTCCGCTTTCTTGTATGTCTTTGCAGTCATAGTCTTCGTATGCTTTAAGTTTCTCAGCTGCTTCCTTATTTTTTTCTTTTCATTTGCCCTTTTAATTTTTTTCATTCGAAGGTACTGCAGATGTTCTACATACTTCCTAACCAGATCCTCTGCAACTGCAAATTTCCTTGAGAAATTCTGATGATGACAATTATGATACTACTCTATTTCGTAATGGCCCACCCTCTTTAATTGTCAAATTTTATCAACAGTCGACCCCTTTAAAGGAGTTCAAAATTATGTCACCCACCCCCTGATTTTGCACCCCCCTCCCCCACCCCCCATATACTTTATCACCAGTCCCTAAAGATATCAAAATTTTGTATCAAAACATTAGTTGGCATGCAAGATAAGGTTTTTTGCACGATACTAAGTTATCTTTTGATAAAATTCGCACTCCCCAAAATTTTATGTTCACGAGGCCGGTTTGAACAAAATTTCCTTAAACATTTCCTTTACAGTTTTACTACACCGGGTGTAAAGTCAAGCTCTTTTCAGCTACAATAATTATTTTTCTGTCTTACTTGAGTAAAAGCTCCGTTTTATTCTTTCTTTTAAGATATCCAACATTTCTTTTAGTAAAGATTCAGCATGTATATGTGGAGTTGCTTTCAAATCGTCTTTCTCGCGGTTTTCAGTACAGTTATGTAATTGTAATTATTCGTTTATTCGTAGTTTATTTGTAATTTATTCGTGTTTTTTTTTTTTTTTTTTGTAATTTAATCGTTTTTTCATAACTTAATCGTTTATTCGTAATTCATTCGTTTATTAATAGTTTACTAGTAATTTATTCGTTTTTGTCGTAATTTATTCGTTTTTTGTCGTAATATATTCGTTTTTTATTCGTAATTCATTCGTTTTTTTCGCTGTATGCGGCAACCGTTTGCTGTAGTTAAATTCCTCGTTTTCACTATATGATTACCAAGCAACTCAGATTAATTACACAGTTCAAACCAAAGGCTTTACTATTAAAGACTATAATCTTCTAAACAATACAACTGTCCTCTTTTGTTAGGATCTCTTTCAAATTGAATAACACGCTGCCTGCCTGAGTAAGTGGTGTCAAGAACCAGTATTACGATCATACATCCACTTGTTCCGAGGCAATATTGACAGTCTCAACGGACATTGAATTATTTCGAAACCTTTATGACTTGAGATAGAAAGAGAGAAAAAATGAGTACGAAGCATGTACACAAAACACAGTGTCACATCACTTCGATTATCCCATTACGCGTAAGTAAGCATAGGGCTGAGATCAGGGCCTTACACAGTCACACAGGGGTTAAAATATTTCCCTATCATCGTCCATTAATCAAACAAACGTTTATTCTCCTAAATAACAACCAGAAAGGCTGCCAAGGGCCTTCGTTTACATTTCATTTTTTAGGTCACCCGATCACGTACCGCTTTGCAATGAATCCGTTGCCTGGCACAAGCACTATATCTAAAAGAATGATGAAAGAACACGCGCACGAGGCCCATTCTTTACCGTGTCAATAGGTAATTATACCATAGTAATGTAGCACCTAGGAACCTAGATAATATGATCTCTCACATGATCCATTGACGTCCGACGAGAAATGACATTATGGGGGAGCGGGGGGAATGGAGGGAGCGGGGGGAATGGAGGGGGGTTCCGGGGAAAACATATCGGGTTTGCTCGTCGGACATTTTCAAAAATACCCCTTAAAGATACCAGAATTCTTTTAAAAAAAGGGCTTTGTTGGACGACTTTTTACCCCTAAGAAATACGTACCCTAAAAGATACCAAGAAGTGACGAAATTCTAAATTTTAATTTGAACACCATAAAAGATACTAAATCGATGATTTCTACTCTTGAGAGATACGACGAGCATACCCGATACTTTTACGCCGCACTTTCCCCCACCCCCACCCCGGCATGACATCATACTTGCTCCGATCGATTGCCGGCATGCTATGTGGCAAACGGAAAAGAATAGGTTTAATAAATAGACGTCATTTCTGTCTGTGTACCAGTTGAATGTCACACAGGGAGGGAAGGGGATGGCATGGCCCCGTTGCCCCCCCCCCCCCCCCCCTCCTGCTCACGCCCCTTAATAGAATACTCTCTGGTTGATTGCATTTGACGTGCAGCTTGCTATTTAGGCTTCTGGTAATGAGAATCATTCCGCTAATTGATACCAAGCAATAGAATAGTCTCTGGTTGATAGCACATGATGGGCAGCGTTTGCCTGTCATTGTAGGCTGGTAATAAGATTCATGAGATTCATTCAGTTGATTGATACCCAAAATGAATACTGTCTGGTTTTTAGCACATGATTGGCAGTGTTTGCCTATAAAATTTTGTCTCGTAGTGCACTTCGATATTTAAAAATTAGACTCGCAGACCAAATGGTAAATGATTCAATAACCCATGAGGCCGTAATTGAATGGGCTATTGTCTCGTAGACCATGAGGGCGTGAGGTCAAATGTCTTAAACCTACTAATTGGTCAAATAAATGGATACAGATATGCATCTAAGATGGCGTCGATATTTCGTCCACGGATATTACGTCCCCTAAAACAGACCCACAATGCACTACAATGCCGACTCGACCCAGTTTTTACTTCAACCTCGGAATGGCTAACAATAGCACAGCTGAATTGTAGTACGCCTAATAGCCCTTCCCCCTCCCTCCCCCTCCCTCTCCCTCCTCTTCCCAAAGAAAATACCTTTGGAGCGCCTTCATGCACACAAGCGGGATGCGTATGGTATATACCAATCTAGAGGTCGAAAGATGCTTTTCATTTGGGTAGAACTGTGTTCTTACTTATTTCACTAACCCCTCTTTTTCAACTGATCTGCTGATGCATATTTAGATGAGTGCAAATTTAATCAAAAGAAATGATAAAACTGAAGTTTAGCCGAATACAGGCAATAGAATATAACCTAGTTTGAACAGGGAAAACTTTACATTCGTAGTAATAACACGAGCCATTGAATGGGCTGCCAGACACATCCCTACCCACCCCATCCCAAAACCATCTTTTGCGTAATTCAATATCGGGCCATAATGAAGCACGCGTTCCCAAAAACGAACCGACGGATCGACCAAAGGCCATAATGTGCGTGGGATGGATCAAATTGTCTCATCCATTCTTATCTCGATCCTTATCAACGTAGATCTAGCTTTCATGGCTGTAGACCAGGGATCTTAAACTGTTGAGTTGAAGGTTGTTAGTGAATGCAAGTAATAATAACGGAAGTTGCATTTAGTTCTCGTCATTATTGCTAAAAGGCAAATATATATTTTAACACATATTGTGCAAAATTTAGAATTTAAACCCACAGAAATTTGAGTACAAGTGAGAAAGTCGAGAAAACAATTTTATTTGGTTGTTTTCTAACAAAGTCATTTAAATCCATCCATCTATCCATCCCTCCCTCCCTCCCTCCCTCCCTCCCTCCTTCCCTCCCTCCGTTTGTACCGTTTGAATGTTATAATTTGTTCTGCATGTGCTCCACAGGAGGCCCACTTCAATAACGCCATCTTTTCTCTCTTTTTCATTTCATTTCTGTTTCGCGGGATTCTTTCCCTGATTTCTTCCCATCTTTTTTCGTTTTTTCTGCTAAAGCGAGATAACCTTGCCGAGGTCTGCAGTGACCCAGCTGACAAGCTTTCTCACGTGTTTCACGGATAATAACATCAATTAACAAGGCATCACTTTAGCATAATTGTTTTCTGCTGCTTTTCCCTTCAGGGCAAATTAGCTATGAATGAGCAGAGAATGCTCTGCTTTTGCTAACTGTAAGTTAAGTCTTATGATAAAACTATTATGTTTACAAATTGCTATCACATCTTTTTTACAAAACAAATTTAAACTGTTTTTAAATTTCTGTGAGGTTAGCAGTAGATTGAGGAAAAAAAACTTGAAGCAAAGTCTAATTCTAATTTTCGGTGGATCTCTTTAGCTTAATATGAAAGCATTGGTCTCTTTTGTAGCAATTTTGAGTGGAGTTAATTGCGTTTAGAAGAGAGAGAGAGAGAGAGAGAGAGAGAGAGAGAGAGAGAGAAACTCGAGAAGTATACAAAACACTGCATGAGACAAGCTATAAATTCACATGAAACCTTAGTTTTACACAGCCTATATCAATTTTTTATCTACGGATTTTCAGTAAGGTGTTTTAGAATAATGCACCAGTTTTTCTCTCATTTAATTTATAAAACGATTTCAAAGGACATTGAAGACAAAAGAAACGCCGTGTTAACAATAACAAGATCTGCTTGGAGTCTTAGAAAACTTGATATAACGTGTTTTATAGACGAGACATCAAGTGAAGTGTATAGCTAGAATCTTTTATTTAAATAACAAAAAGAACAGCGAAGGAAAATACCACGTGTAGAGCTCTGTATTGCTTAGCATTGATTTAAAGTAGTTTCGCCTCAAGCTAGGCACAAAGAGAGAAAGAGGGGAGCTTTTGCCGAGGTGTTAAACGACAAAAAATTAGATAAAAACACTGGTAATGAATAATCAATTCGAATTGATATTTTGATTGGAATATTCTATTATTTTTCTCACACAAAGAAGAATAGTTTTTCTCAATTTCTTTCGTGTGTCTGGTGGATATAGTTATCCTCCGCACTCACTGGATGAAAATTTACAAAATGAAATCAGTCGGTGGAAATTTTTGTATTATTTGTCATTTAATAGTGATGATCATTCTACATTTGCCAAGTCCTAAAGATCTCTTTTGACCCTTCACCCATCAACGAATGTCACTAGTCATTGTTCTCTCCACCAATCACTCATCCTTTGTGTGGCTGTTTAGCATTCATAAATGGAGTAGTTTGGGAAAAGAGTTTAGCTTGTTCTTGTGAGAGGCCTACACCTGTTGGCTGTCTGATTCCAATCGTGTGTCTTGTCATTAAACGTTTCCGGAAAGGAAGATAGACTCTATCCTTAGTTGAAATAGCCAAGTTTAGCGAGTCATAATTGAGCTTCGAGTCCTTCAAAAACATAATCAAAATTTTGCAATAAGCTCTTTGGATTTGAACGAATCATGGCATCACAGAGCCATGGCCTTGCACAGCAAGACCACGAATTGTCCGATCTACAGATCTACTGCTACGAGAGACCCCGGAGAATAAAAATCAAAAAATCATATAAAGAATTCGCTTCGGACGAGGAAAATTCTGAAATGGGGATAGGTGCTGAGGATATCAAGAAAAGGCGAACTAAAGGTAAGTAGAATGAAAAAGAAATATTCTTTTAAAACGTAGTTTATCGAAGGCAATCCCCAACAGCTGGTCAGTTTTTAACAAACTTTCTTTTTTACAATGGCCACTATATAACTCGATCTAAGAATTAAAACTAATTACGAGTCTCATTTGTACAAATAAAGACCTAAAAAGAGCAATTCACTAACTTTGATTTTTTTGAAATTTTGAAATTTCTTTCGTATCCATAGAATAAGAACAGAATATATCAGAAAGAAATCAATACAAGGAAAAAATATATATCAGAGACTTGTGTTGATAAACCGGGATAAAACATATAAAGTTTACTCAAAATGTGTTTAAATTATTCGCCCTATCTTAATATGTTATTCTCATGATCAGTAAAGCGCTAGCTGAAAAACTTTGGAGAAGAAAAATGAAGAAATCTTTTCGGATACTAGGAATATTTCACAGTCCACAACCAAGATATTTTTAAAAAACTTATTGTTCGTCTTAACACGGATTTTCATGATATTATCAACTGGAACAAGACAAAGAAATATAATTATTTTGTTTTTGTATCATTTTACCGGAATTAATTTTCTCTTTTTTGACAAAGTAATAAGAAAAAATTGGAAAAAAATTAATTCTTATCGTAGTGAGAATTCTCTGGAATATGAACTCAGTTAGTAAAAATTCGTGTTGGTTTTCCATTAATGAATTTAAGAAATAATGTTTACCGTAGAGAGAGAATGCCGAGTGGTTGGTGTCACCTCTCTCTCAGAGTAAAACAAAATTACGGTGTTTTTAAAAAACAGCTTGGTAGAAGTTTAACTAGTTCGATATTTAACTGAATAGGCGTAGAAGGACCTAGAGATGAACAGATAAATATCAAGGAACACAAAAAAGAAAGTATACGCTTTTTTATTTTATGTCTGTAGGAACTGGTTTATGAATATTGATATTTATTTTAATCGGGATCTTTTATTTCACTCTTCTAATTTATTTTAGTCTTTTTATTGTCGAAAAAATAGGAATAAATAAAGGAATAGATGGGGGAAGAAAAAAGTGCCAAGGTTAAACAGGCGCTATTAGAATTTTGATTGCTTTGACTCCCTAGAATTTGATGGCTTACAGCTTAGGCCAATGTTACCACAAGCTTACGTTTCCAATACTTATATTTGAAAATGTTACGCAGTAGAGAGTTAAACCGTACATTTTTAACAAGAAAAACAAGCGGTTTATACAAAATCATCATCTCACCAAAAACTTTAATCTTAAAACTAAGGCTTTCAGTATATTTTTATTTTAATCTTTGTAACATCTATTAATAGAATTAAAGGCTTATTTCTTAAAATGAAAAATAGCCGATCAAGGTCATTAAGATGAAACATAGTCAAATTAGTGTTTTGAAATAATTTTCAAACTCCCATATCTCCAGATTTTTGATTTATTTTTGGTTTTACGCTCAGAAAGGAAGTCACAGCTGAGCTAACGAATAGATAATTAATACTTTAGCTTTTGCCTGGAGCCAGAAGGCTTGTTCGAACAATGTATCTTTTAGTAAAAGCAAGTACACAGCTGATGACGAAAACCAAAATATTCAAATGTTTTCTTTGATTACCGTTGAAATAACTTAGTTCAAAACATATTTAGTCTCTTTTTTAAAGGGAAAATAAAAGCTTTTTAAAGAGTAAATAGTGGAATTATTTTTCTGAAAAGAGCTAGGATCTTTTCCAGCGACAAGCGAGGAAAGCGGGTTCAATATGTGATTTCTATCAAAACGTTGAATAATATCTTTGTACGTCGGGCGATATTTCGAAGTCTGCTCTCTTAAGGTAGTTTTGAATAGGTGATAAAAAAAAGCTTTAGATTAAACAAAACCCTTTACGGAGACAAAGGACAAAGAGGACAGTTGGTGATAATCTCTCAAAAATTTTCTATATACCACTTTAATGAAAAAATAGCCGCTGCTTTCATGAAATTAAAGAACCCCTAGTTCTAATATCTCTGATGTAGAGATGTGAAAGATATATCCCTCTTACTTCAACATAAATGTCATCTTAAAATGCAATCGTTGATCGGTCAGTCTGACTCAAGCTTGAAAGCTAAACAAACTTGAAGCGCAAAAAACGCGGAAACGTTCACACTTATCACCCCAAACTCTCCTCAATATCAAGCAATTTCCGAGATACAAATTACACTGAAAATTCTAAATGACCTTACGTATATAAATCTATACTTCACTATTCTATAAGCGTTGGTAATGAGTCTAATTCCAGCTCGAGATGAGAAAATGGTCTTTTCTTATTTCCTCACTGTGTGTTTTATGAATATGGTTCACAGACGAGCGCTTTTTATTTTTATTTTTGTCGATGAAAAGGCGTGTTCAACGAAAAGTATGGCTTCTCGGAAATGTTTTTTAATCGTTATTCATTGTATTCATTACCTCGCAAAAAAGAAAGCCTTTCATTTTATACTTTCGAAAATAAATTTTCGCTCTTTAATTTTTTGGTGTTGGTTAAAAAAAGCATAGTATTTTCTAAACAAGAGCATTAATACTTGAACTAACCATAAGCCTAGAAGCCTACAAATGAAATCTTTTTATTTTTCATCTCTTCCTCGGGTATAGATAGTAACCTATCTATATTCATGAATTTATTTTATGATTTTCGCGGTAATAAATAGGGTCTTAAGAGTACAGTTAAAAACGATAAGATCGCTGCCTCTCTTCCTCTTGGAGTAGTTTGTTTTGAGCCGCTTTCATTTACAATCACAATTACACGATGCTTTACAATTTCCTAAACGACTTTTAATGTACCAAATAGGATATATTCGAACAGAACACATGACAAACTTTTCCTGTATAATTTTATCACTTTACTGAATGATTTATAAGCTTTTAAGATGAAGTAAATATGACATAACACGCCGTCTGTAGCGATGGATTACTGTCTAACAAGGATTTGTGATTTCCACTCACTAACGTTGACATCTTTTCATGAAATATCTACAACTTTGCCTCTTTTTTCTGTAATTATTTTCTCCTTACTACTCGTACTATTAGTATGTTAAACAAACACCATATACTATTAAGAGACATCCAGTTCCGTGTCTTATTGTGCTTTTTCGAAACTGAATCTCTCTAAGTGTAAAGCGTATCTTTTCAAAAATCGCTTAAAAAAACAACAAAACAAAAAACAAGAAAAGATTTAGAAAACATTAAAAGAACTGATAAATCAAAACGAATGTCGCAGGTTTCTCATCGTTTTGCTGCGTATTAAGCCAGCTTCAATTCAACGATTCAACGTTATCTGCTTGAACATTTCCATCTCAGAACTCAGTAAAATCTCAGCCACTGAATTTTCGACTCAGCTGGAAAAAGACTCTATCATATTCTTCGCCATAAAACTGTGTAAAAACAACAAATAATAGCAAACTGACTTAATAATTCGACTTAAAGAAAAATACAATTACCTGCTGTGACTCGAACAGAGAATGAAATTAAATGTTCTGATTAGAATAACGTTTATTTTATAATCAAATAAAACTGACGTCTTTTTTTCTGACCAAAAATATGACAATACAATCACTTGCATTCCCGTTATAAAGCTCTTCCAATTTCTTGCAATACAATACCTTTTTGCTTTGTGATCGTAGCACACCTAATTGCTCCACCTCTTCATACTAGCCTTAGTAAGTATTATTATATATTTCGTGATAATCCTAGTATGAGGGTCTTACGTTGGTAAGCTTAATGGCCCTAATGGATACTTAATAGCTTTTGTTAAAATTAAACATACTAGCTTATTGAAAAATAAAAAATTGAAGACCTTGGAGGTTTGATTGTATTTAATTATATCAACTGATTTTATTTTAACTCTTTAGAATGGAAATGATATTGTAGTAAGATTAGAAGGAGGACACTGTGGAGAGATGACGGAAAAGTGTTTTAGTATAATAATTTTTGGGTTCGGGAATAACTTGACATTTTATATACTTATTTAATATTCCTTCATCAATTCCTTCATCCATCTATCGGTTTATCCATTCTGATTGATCCATCCATCCATGCATCCATGCATCCATCCACCCATCCACCCACCCATCCACTTATTCGATCTTCCATTCATTCCAAATGTTTCAACGTCAATTTGTACAAAGTAACTACAGCTGCTAGCGATATTTTCAACAGGCAATGAAAAACTTATTAAAACCCAAATATTCGTATAACTTATTCATTAGTATGTTTCTTAATCAAATTTATTTTCAAGAGTTATGATTTTGTAAACAGACAACTACTTTTCTTTATTGGATATTCAAAGGGGAACCCCTGACATTTCTACGATATTTAGTTGTTCACGTTTTGATTTAGTCCCGATAGATAAGCATCTAATACCATCCCACATCCGATGTTTATTACTATGGAATTATTTATCCTTACCAAACTGAGCAGATTTCTTTTCATAATAGTGCTGTGATTGGATGATTTGTGTATTCGTGTTTATCATTGGCTACCGGAACTTAAACCTCGAGTCATAAAAAAACTACAGTTTGCTAGTGCTCTGAGATGTTTTTATGAGATAACTGAAACACAGTAAACTATTGCTTTCAGAATCGATTTATTTAGCGATAGAGTGAGCAAAGCTGCTCAAGCTCGTTGTACTCTCTGAACAGGATTGGCGCAAGACGGACTATGTTTACCCAAGCTATCTGTTTAACCACAACTTTTATGGATTTTGCAAAATATCTATTCACCGCTTAGACTATTTTGTCCCATTTTCCAGGCTAATTTGGAACTATGCGAGGTATACACCGAATGAAGAAGCTTAAAGGATATTTTCTTACTCGAGTTTTTCTATTATTCCTTTAGGTTTAGCTTGTCTGATAATGATAACCCATTATTGTATATACTTATTTCAAAAAACGTTGTCTTCGCCAAAGGCGATCTCATAGGCAATGGGAGATAGAAGAAAAGCGATAGGAGATCGATAGCTGGAATGACTTGTGTTTCTGCTTCTTATTCTCGTTAAGAACATGGACCTTAGGGTTGATACTTATTCAACGTTGTTCGTAGTCGAAACCATTTCAATGTCGGGATGACCTACTGCATATCGTCTTTGGCGATGACAACGTTCTTTTGAAACAGGTGTTTTCATTACAAATATTAATGCAACATTTACGAGTTTATTATTGCAGTTCAGTCCTTTCCTTTCCCATTTCGATTCCCTTTCCTTTCCTTTCCTTTTACCTTTTTTTTTTTTGCTTCTATTTCCTCCTGGCCTGATATATATCTCCTATATCATATACCTAATCATACTACGTAATAACAATCTTCAAGTATGCCCGTTAGTACGGGCAGATGGTCTCTAATCACAGATATCTAGAATACCATACCAATGATATTGGCTTAATAGTTTCCAGCCTTGGGCGGTCATCATATCGATATTACTCAACCTCATGGTACTTATTACTGTGCCTTCGCCCTGGGGACTTATTATGCTCTGCACTAATGATGAACAACGTACCGAGGGGACAGGAGTAGAGTAGATATAAAGGAAAGCATAATAATTAGATGGATATTTTCTTTCTTTCTTTCTTTTTTTTTTTTCCTTTTTTCTTTTTTGTACTTTAAGTGGCGTGCCTGCAGCTTCACCAAAAGGGGTGGTAAACGACAAAGGGAGGGTGTGGAGGTTGTGCAGGGTGGTAGGGAATAAGGGGAGAAAAAAAATCAAGTTCTAGCTTATAAACGTTCGTACAGCCCTTCTGCGATATACAACTATTAAACAAAAAAAAAAACGTTGGTAGTCCGAGATCTGAAATGGCGTATTTGAGACTGAACAGGATTTTCTTGCTTTTAAGTTTCACTGGCAAAAATATCACGAACACTTTTTAGACAAAGTCCGTATATGCTTCATATTCTATTCTATAAGCAAACTAGGTTGTTCATCTGTGAATATTTTACATTTTGCTGAGTGCTACTTGGTCTCAGATTTCGGATTTCAGATCTCCGAGCGACAACGTTTATTGAAATAGGTATAAACATGCTTCAGGACGGTGGTAAATCACTTCTGATGACAGCGAGCCTCAAAAATAGTATTGTTTCATGTGGAAACATTCTGTAAGTTTATTTAGACTAAGGTTTAACTTGCATCGCGACACACTAGTTTGCTAAAGAGAAGGCAGGAGACATTGGTTTGTGACTAATTTTGGCCACGCTAGTGGCAAGTTTAATAATCAATAAATGTGTGGGGTGATACCAAATACCAACCCCCCCCCCCCCCCCCCCTCAAAAAACGATGTCTTCGGCAAAGGCGTGGCGAGAACAAACACGCCAAGCCGGCATTGACTAAAGCGATAATCCAACAAGTAGGCGACAGGGGTGGTGTGGGAAAATTTTTACGATTGATCTTGCTCGACTGAGAGAATAATATAAGAAAGAGGTCGATACTCAGACCTGCATTCAGTACTGTTGTGTAACAGTATATTCAAATGGCATATGTGGATATATATAGTTGGATTAATGGATCTTACAGCGGTAATGCTTTTGGCATGTTTTGCTTTTTGCAAAAGGAAGAATTAAACTCTTGCCACACAAAAGAAAAACAATAGCTCAGTTGACTAACATATGACAGCAGGTCCTCGTATTGAGCAAGTAGAGAGGTAAGAACCACGGTGAGCACTGATATATTTGAAGTGCTTTTAAACAATTGTCGCAAGGATAGCTTAGCCGAATGCCGCATGGTATTGCTTTGCATCAAAAGGTATAAGATAATAATTGCATGCGGCAAAATAATCAAATTCTAACAAAAAAAAAAAACCCCCCCCAAAAAAAAAAAAACAAAAAAAAAAAAACCCCAAAAAACAAAAAAAACCAAAAAAACAAAAAAACAAAAAAACAAAAAACAAACAAAACAAAACAAACAAAATTAGAATTAAAAAAAAACTCACATCGACGATTACCTTAACACTCAAGCGATCTAATACCGATCTTAATATATAACAGCAAACAATACTCAAAATGTTCATCGTTATTAGTCGATTTTATGCCAAAAATTAATTAGGAGAGATCGAACGTTTTCTGCTGCATGCGTGTGCTTGTGTGATCGCCTCGGGTGGGAAAGACACTTCTATTTGGGCCCACTTATGTCACCTGCTATGGGCGTGTGTTTTTTGAGTATACATTGTCAGTGACTTTTAAATACGTAGACTTGTTCGAGCTAGTTCTTTGGGGGATTTTAAATTTAGTTTGTTACAATATGTATAATACACGCCATCGTTATCATCATTATCCTGATCACCATCAAATGACAAAAAGCTGTGTGAAAAAGTTAGCTAGAAAGAAAAAAAAAGACTCAAGACTTTTGTTTTACATAGAGCTAAACCTACGCGTTTTAAACCTTTTTCGTCACTTATATTAGAAAGCAATATATTCGAATAACGTGACAAGGTCTTGTCGTTTTGCATTGATTTAGTCAACAAATAAAACAAAAACAAAAACAAAGCTTTACGAATGGCTCAAAATTATTTCTCCTTATTTTAGACGCTTTATGATTATTGGTCTTTCTTACCCCAACAAAACTAGGAGTTTGCCATGATTTATTCTACTTGTTCACGAGTTTTTCAAAACTTTATTTAAGTTTATTCTAGAATTCCATTAAATTTTATTCGTAATGTATCGTTATTATTCCATGTTGGGCATTTTCTTAAAATAGAAATTCGTTTTATACCCCCTACCGTTAACTACTAAAGATTTATTATTAAGAAAAACTATATTTTTATTCTAAAATTTATCATTTTGGTCAGATGTTTTTTAAAATTTTTGATCGCTTTTTTCCTTTTTTCCTTTTCTTTCCTTGCTTTTGAAAGTAATTACGTTCATTATTTCTGTTTACCCAAATTTTCTTTAATCTACCAAATTATATTTTTAATGAATTGAATTTGTTTACTTTATGAAAATAAAAAAATAAAAAACATAGAAAAAATTAGAAAAACGGTTTCAGTTTGTCGTGATCGTTTATTGGTTTCAAAATTTGTTGAAATGATTAGATTAAAAATGTACTCAAATATATGCGATGAAAAAATATTTTTGTAAAGTTTTTTTTATTTCAAAACTGAGACAGAACAAATCTCAGTCAATGACACCAACATTTCCAAATATATAAATATTCCAAATGATTCTTAAAATAAATATTGACATAAGTCTTAATGATTTTTCTTCTTTTGCTCCAAAATTATAAACTGTTCTAATATGTCTATTTTGCTTTAGCAAGTCGCGAACACCATTCTCACTGTTTGCTATCCCAGCTGTTTAAACATTTGTCATAAGATTTTTTGTTTGGATGTTAATTGCCTTTCCATGGCCGGGCGGTCTTTCGTTCGTGGATTGTTTTACATATAATAAACGTGTTTAAGAGCGTTAGAAGGTAATTACTATCCTAAGAGATGCTTCTGCTGGCCATTACAGACGAATTAAAACTTATTTAGTACTTTTGAGACTTCCACGTATAAAAATGAGTCTTGTTTTTACCGGATTCCAAGCGGATTGATTATATTCATGAAAGCTTGATGTTTCGGGATCACATGCCATCATGAATTAAATCTTTTATATACCAGATTTTTCAATTGGATATGTTTAACATGATTGTTAACTCGCCAATTCATAGAAATCCTTTTTTCCTTTCTTTCCTAAAACATTTTTCTTTATTCAGTTGCAACAAAACTGGACGAAAAAATTTCTCCACCTCTCACAGAGGTTCAAAAAAAAGAAGTTAAAACATCTTTACATGTTGGTATATTGTAAAATACTCTATTTTCCGTTTATTGGTGGTATTTAAGAAAACATTTCTCGTTAGCATTTTTTGTAAATATCCCCATTGATACCAACATGACCGCCATGTTTTTATCTGTTGACCCTCTTGGGTAGTAGAAGATTCTTTTTTTATAAGACAGGGCTTAATCCTTTCAGTAAATGCAATTATTCAGTGTTATCAACAGGAGCCCTAACTAAACAAAAAAATATCGTAACAAAAAATAATAATAATAAAATTAAAAAAAAAAAAAAAAAAAAAATTACAATATAAAGCAGTATTCGTAGAAATATAAGTTAAGCTAAAATGTTTGCAAACCATGGTCATTACAGACTTTTGATTTGGTCCTAGGGAATAGACCAAATTACCTTCGTATGTAGAATGCCCATTTCAAAGCATGTGATGCTTAAATGATGTTCTCTAGAGAATCTTTCCTTCATCTTTCTAACTGATACTCATGTGGATATGAAAACAGTTAAAAGAAATGTTTCTCCAGAGAACATCATGTAAACATCACATGCTTTGAAATGGGCGATTTACTTACGAAGGTAACTAGGTTTATTGTAATTACTGTACTTTTTCAAGCCCTTTTAAATGCGGACAGCCTTTAAATATGGGACTTTCTGAGGCAACTTCAGTATGGGTTAGTAATGAGGTCCCAAAAGTAGATGAATAACGACATAGTGACGGTAGATGACTGAAGTTAAAGTCGCCTGCACTGAACATGACAAAGAAAGGCCACGTGACCAGCTGTTGAATACATCTTCCTATGATAGTGACATTACCTTTAATTTACTTGAGAAATTATCCACTAATAAAACAAATGATTATTTTTCTTTACAGTATCTAAGAGAAAAGAAAGTCCTTCTCGATTGGCTCTCGAGAAAAAGCAACGTCAATTGACTGATACACTAAGATGGTGAGTACGTCGGTCTACTCGCCTCACAAACCGATGAACGAAAACTTTGATTTACAAACTGGGATCGCTATGTAATTCTGTTTTGTGTAGGTTGGGCGAGAATTACGAGTTAAAAGAAGGCTTGTGTTTGCCTCGTTGTGTGATGTATACCCACTATCTGGACTTCTGCAAGAAAAGCAAGCTAGGTCCTTCTGGTCCTGCAACTTTTGGAAAGGTATATATTATCCGAATTAATCAAACTTTTAAGAGAACTCTTTATAAGCTCCAGTGTTTGCCCATTTCAGACCAAATGTCATGCCCTTGATCAGAATAATATTCTTTGCTTGATTGATACCCTTATTCATGTATCTTCTCATGACCAACCGCTAAAAAATAGACATAATACTCAAGGATATGACATGTGGCCTGAAATGGGAAAACATTGCAAGCTAAAGAGGTTTATTTTACAAGGTTTACTGCGCATGCTCAAATAGGCTTGTCGCCGATTCGCAATACCTAATACTGGCTTCGTATGTAAATTACCCCTTTCAAATCATCTGATGTTTACATGATGTTCTTTTGGGAAATGTTTCTTCCAAATGTTTAAAATCCACATGAATATGAACGAAGTAAATTTCAGGAAGATAAAGAAACACTTCTCTAGAGAAAATGATGTAAACATCACATGGTTTGAAACGAGCGATTTGCATACGAAGGTGAATAGTGAAAGTCTATTGCGATCAGCCCGGCAATAACGATTGAGGATAAGTTTATATGGAATGATAACCGCTTCATTTTTAATGAGTAACGTCGCTATTTTGATTGTCTTGGGTTTCAGGTTATTCGACAAAAGTTTCCTAAGCTAACGACCAGACGACTGGGCACACGAGGACAATCGAAGTAAGTTCGATTTACGAATGCTCTACGATCCCATATTGATTCTCGTACTAAGTATTTATCTTGGTTATGTTATAAGGTACCATTATTATGGCATTAGAGTCAAAGAGACCTCCCAGTACTTCCATGCCGGCTATTCCAAACAAGGACTCACCAGGTGAGCTTTACATGATCATTAATGATTGGGAGATAGAAGCTGCAATTTGATTGGCCGCCAACAATAAGAAAATACATCGAAGATTGTAAAATAACTGTAAAACAGCTACAATACAAATAAAATAAAGTTACTCGTAAAAAAATTATGTTAAGGTATCTAGTAACATCATCATAATTTCTAATTATGACTCATAACACATAATTATTAGTATAAAGGAATGTTGAACACCGTAACGTATTCCTTGTTTGCACATGTCGTCATTGAGGCTTTTGTTATATCAACCAACATGGCCGCCGTGTCTTTTGTTTTTTCACTTTCTTGAGAATGATTAAAAACCAGCAGCAGTTTGGAAATCTTCATTTTACTGAAATGTTAACTTTTGTACATGATGCAAGTAAAGGTGTTGTTACGACTGCAACAATGCTGCAGAAAGATTGCGAGACATGCAAGTAGCAAGGAGCATTGTCTTGGGTAACCCCTTGACGTATTTTATCCTCTATGGTTTTGAACATTCATTTATCATTTTCACATGCCATCTTTACACCGACGCAATTCTTATTAATTTCATTCTATAAATGTTGCTGTTGTCTTCCCTGCTGCAGACGCCAGCGATGACCACTTTGCTTTTACTGTTTGTATCATTATTCTTGTTGTCTATATTATTGCCTATTAACGAGTTCCCTCTTTTATATTTCATTTTAGGTTTTCGACAATGAAAGCTAAGGGAGGAGAGGTACGAAGCTTACGTTTAGTATGATTGCATGCATGCTGCCCTGCCCTGCCCTGCCCTGCCCTGCCCTGCCCTGCCCTGCCCTGCCCTGCTATTCCTTCATTACCTCAAACACACTCATTAATCCTTCTGTCATTATTTCATGATTCACAAATTCAGTATTTAGACGATCTATCACCCTTGATAATATCCTGAGTTTTTCCATCCTTGTATTCTTTAAAATATGACCTATGAACACGTAGTGCTTCCTGAATTATTATAACCGGTTTTGATTTTTTTCAGGGTTCGATGAAAAAGTTTGCGCTGAATTCTAAAGCACGGACGCTTCTGCCTGACTTCCCAAATGCCAAGCGATTGAACCTTCCTAAAGGAGTCTCTCAGCAAAAGGTACATATCATATGCCTCCTAGTATATTTGTCTCATTCACTAATAACGGAAACTAGGCGTTGATAGCAAGCTGTGTAATTTGTTCTAGCATCAGTCCTTGACAACTAGAACTCATATTTTAATAAGTTTATCATTTTATCGTTCAGGTTGAGACTTTCATCATGATGTACAGAACTCATTGTCAAAGGCTTCTGGACACCGTGATCAGTGCTAACTTTGATGGGGTAACATATATATTATCATAGCATTGTGTAGCTAGCTGATTCAAGCCGAGTCACCACTATATGTGCAAGGGGATGATGGGAGGGGAGAGGTGGGATGTAGATGTTGCAGCTTTGTTGTGGTACTATATATATTTAAAAACAATTATAACATAGGTAGACACAACAAAGATAACAACAGCTGGACTATGATAATAATAATAATGATAATAATGAAAAGTTTAACAAGCAGAACAATTATAACAGCTGCTGCTACAACAACGTCACTAAGCAGTGGCGTATCCAGGATTTTAAAGGGGTGGGGTGGGGGGGGGGGGGACAAGAAACGCCTTTTACAGCATATGTTTTGTATTTTATGACTCGACAAAGCATTATTTCATTCTACTGAGCGTAACAAACATGATCGTCTTCACAAAAAAGGGTTCCATGCAATCATCTCAGGATCCTCTGCTAAATAACAGAGAACTAGAAAATCATTAACGACATGCAAATCTGACAAAAGATATACTTTCACTGTAAGAACATCTAGTTTGATTTTAGCTTCCCGTTCGTTTTCCTTGTCTTGAGTATGTTATGTTATGTATGTTATTATGTTTCTAATTCTATGTCTTATTTTAGATCAATACCTTCATACTTCACTTCTGGCAAGGAATGCCTAGTCACATGATCTCAGTCTTACAGAGTCCTATTATTGTGGATGTCATTGCTATTTGTGATTCAATACTATATAAGGTAATGAGTGGCTTTGCACATGTGCTTATAGCGATTTCATAACCCTTTGAATTAAGAGGGGTTTTAGGATGAAGGCAGCCATGTTAGATGGCAGTAATGATACGATCGTTGTACATGAGAAAGAATTCAATTCCCAAAAGCAAAAATTCTTTGTTGTTCTACCATCCAACCACAGGCAGTCCAAGCTGTATTATGGGCGCCGGCAACTAATGTTACAGAGCCTCTATAGTTTTTAAAGTTATTCATCTTGCAAATCAGTTCTACTTGATAATGACTTCGTCAATGACATATATATGCATAATATTAATCAGTAATTATTAAATAGACTAAAATAATTAATAATTGTTTTGATTTGATTGGCGTTTTCAGGTTTTGATAGATGTACTGATACCATCCAGTATACAAGATCTACCAGACAGGTTGGTCATTCATAATAAAAAATCTTAACTAAACTATTTTTAAAGTGTTTTAATAGTGTTAATAAGTTTTTAATGGTAGTTGGGGAGCTAATGATAATAGGTTACTCCACCCTCTGACCAATAATATTCGTAGACATTTCTTTTTCTTTTTCTTCGCTTCTTCTTATTCTTTTAGTGTTGTAAACTGTGAGTGAGTATGTATCAATATTGTTTGTTTCTAAACCAAAAGTCTGTATATACAAAAGAAACTACGACTTGACTTGCAGATCTTAAAAATGTTGTTCACAATAACTTTAACTTTATACTTTGTTTTTACACCTTTTAGTCTGAGGGAAGAGATTCGAGAATTTGCTTCAAACCTCCAGGTGTGGTTAAAGGATTCCCTGCGTGAAGTACCGAAAAATGTGCAAGACGTTAAACTGCAAGGTAAATCTAAACTAGACAGTGATACGGTTACGTGATTCTACCAAAAACTGTACAAGACTTTAAGCTACAAGATAAATATATACTAGACAGTGATACAGTCACGTGATGGTACCAAAAACTTTACGAGACGCTAAGCTACCATGTAAATATATACAAAATCGTGATACGGTCACGTGATTGTGCAGTCTGCAATCAAAAATAGATTTACGTCGTGTTTCCTAGCAACGCCAAATCACCGTTTAAATATACCAAACAAAAAAAAAACCGGTCATTTGATAGTACCGTCTTGGAAGCAAAAATAAAGTTCTCGCGCTTCCTAGCAACATGTATTAAGTGTATGTAAATACTGATATTGTTTTAGGTATATCAATGTTGCTTAGCAACAATTTAAGTCATAACAGTAATCAAACAATATTATTGAAATTTGGATATCCTTTATGCTTTCAAACTTTTTTAATCGTTTTTTATATTTTCTTTTCCACTTTAGTTGCCCAGAAGTTTGGAAGGGCTTTGACTCGTCAAGTTTCATTTGTCCACTTGGCCCAGACCGCTCGCTCGGTGCTACTCAGTTATGACTCGGTGTCCCGGATGATCAATGATCTTCGCAAGATCGACTTCAATCTCATCAACAGTCAATCGATGTTTCTGCTTGGAAATGAAGATATACCCACTCTAACTAAAACATGTGAGTAAACCTACATACAAATTGCACTTGGTTATTTACTTATATACACGAGCTTCATTTGCATGCGGGGAGACTGCTAAGCTCACAAATTAGACGTGAAAACGTCACATTGCACACCATTATATGCAACTTGACACAATACAATCACGTGAGTGACATCATATGCCAGGTGATATAATGAAAACAATGAAAACAATGCACCAGATAGACTAGATTATTTTCCACTTGAAATCAATGTGCCAGTTGGTGGCAGAGTGCAAGGGATTAGCTGTAGATATGATCTGGGGGCCGGCTAGTCTCTCCACTGATGCTTCGGCAAGAACACAAGCCTTCGTAATCCGTACACTCGAGGCAAAACAAAGCAAAGCAAAACTACTTGCAAATGCACAAAAAACATATCGTGTTACATTATTTGTACTATCATTCCTTTTTCGAGTAAAATTAACCTGTAGTTCAAAGCGTAAAAATGTCGTCCATGGAAAACCTTATCAAGAAAAAAACTAGGCCCCTGGCGTGGTTGCTCAGTTTCGGGTTGTGTACACTTTTAATTTCGAAATCTTTAAGTGTGAGAGTAGTAAGGTGAAAATCAAAGACTCACAAAGAAAAGTATGTAGTGCATTGTAATTAGATTTTTTTCCTAATCTTCATTATGGGGGACATTATCCGTCTGGAATGAATAAACAGTTGAATAATTTTTACCGATTTTATTTTGGCCTTTAAGTTTTATTTAAATTGTGTTTAAAACAATGGGAGTCACTTTGTTAAGCAGTGCCAAAGTTTATATTACGCCACTTTAGACATTGCAATCACGTGAAACATTACAACCCACCGACAAGCACGTGATACATTATACATCACGTTACATATAACACTGCATGTGAAACATGGTATGCCAAGTATTCTTCGTTTGTACATGACTTCATAGCCGCCATCTTGGTTGAATTTAACAAAAGATTTGTCAATGAATTATTTTGTTATATCATCCAATTTGTGAAGCTTGCTTGCAAAGTCGTCTAGCACCAGGTCCATGTGTCACGCCGGAACCATACTGAACATAAAATATTTTGCTGTTATTATACCGTTATAGTTGTTCAAGAATTCGAAGGTCTTCTAAGCAAGCAAGCGCCTCTCGAAGCCTACACTGAATGGTTGGATAGTGTGGTTGATCGATGTGTTCTAAAGGTGAGTGTCGTGTTCTTTAGACCGCTTTGCTTATCATGCCTTATACGGTGTTGTTTGTACCCTAGCTAGACCACATTGCATCATCTTAATTTATCGAAGATAGAAAACACCTTTGAAAAAGAGGGCACAAAGTTATAACCAAACCCCTAAAAACACGAGTGAAAAACGTCTGCGCATGCTCTATCTAGACAAATGTATTCCATAAAATACCAAACTACGCTTGCGCAGCATATGTATACTGCTGACATGTATAACACGTATCGCAGGAGCTCAGTGATGATAGCGATGATGAGTTATTCGAAAGACGAGCAACAAAATTCCTTGGATCCTGGTCTTTTATTACTTCCAAAGTCTTAGAAGATCTTACCCTCAGAAGTGCTCCAAGTTTTGGTAAGTTACCTAACACAATCTTAAGAGGTATAAAGCTATCTCAAGCAAGGTTGGTGACGTTTTTGTTGCGTGTTGCCCGAAATGCAATCAGCTTAAAGTCAAAACAATATGTACATTTTCTCACACTTTTTCTGTATGTTTTTTTCGGCATAGTTTCTTCTGAACTGAAATTGTTTATATATGAATCCGATACATTTCAGGTTTGGTAAGCAGCATATGACAAAACTTTCACCAACTTTTTTTGAAATAGCTGTACATCTCTAAAGCTTTCATCACATATGTTTAAATATGAAGAATTTTTAAAAAAAATTGAGTAAAAAAATTCAGTATGTCCATGTCAGCTTTTCTTCCAGGTTGATATTATGGATAATTAACTTAATCCAATGTCCTCAGGTCTTAAGGGTCTTCAATCGGCCACCTTATTAGATTTACAGGAAGAATGATAACGAAGGCATGCCGCTAATGTTGGGTAAAATTCAGAAACAACATCAAATTCAGTGTCTCATTTCATTTTAATGCTTTTTCGAAAGACGCCAGAAAATTGCCTTTTGAAAGCTAAAAATTGAGGCAGATGACCGCACGCCAGGATGCCTTGACGTGGAACCCAGTGCGCACCTTCTCTACGCAGATCAATAAAACTACTTCTTTTGTTTTACGCTTTAAAAAGAAAAATTATTTACAATGTTTTTTTTTTATTCCAGGTGTATTTCACTTGATCCATGCTACATTCCAGGAATACGTACTTCTTATTATCGAGAATCAAAAAATGCTGGAAGTTGACAAGAAGCTGGAAAAAGCCCTTCAAAGTCATCTAAAAGAAGGTACGATTGTGTAAAGAGAATTTAATAATATCAAGTCGTTTACGAGCCATGGAATGTTCCCCTAGACATTTGATGTGTTCACGTACACATCATAACATCAAGCTGACTTGACCGCGTTCCCTTAATTAAGGGAATCATGGGTCAACTATCTTGGTTAGCATTTTCCGAGCAGGGACATCAGTACAACCTAGATTTCTCTTGTCGACTGAAATGAAATTCTGTTATGACTTCGACCAGAGCGTTTTACTATTAATTTAAAGAATGAAGGATTCAGTCGTATTTCGTGAGTGCTTTATAACTGCACACAAGCAAGTTTTTAATTTCTTTTATAAAATACGAATTACAATAACCGTTATTTTAGATAGGAAAGGCGCAACGGAATGTGCGCGCACGTGCACGACCAATCAGAACGCGACATTCATTAGTTCAACAGCTATTTCATAATGTTGGGTATATTTTGTGTATATGTGATAAATGCTACGATATAACGACACAAAGAAGACTGGTGGGGAAAGAAAATGTTTAAGCAGTGTACATTGCTCGTTGCAAAGCTAATTTATGCTGGGTATCATCATTCCCCACGCATTTTTTAATGCGCACACCGGCATAGAAGCCATCCTTGTTCTTGGTAACAAATTAACTCCATATCTAATATTTCAAAGGTTAATTACTTCAACCCGTAGTTTGAGCAATCATGATTTTTGTTAAACAATGCCAAACTTAGGGCTGCAGTGGCCTTTTATTATATTAGATATGGAGTTAAGTATGTGTATATATACCAAAGTATATAATTTATAAATAGTTAATTATTTATTCTGCAATTCTTATACAGATTTTAGTAATGACAGTATCGAGCAATGGGTAAACGTTAAACAGGCAGAATATGAGGTGCGCGCCGAGAGCATGGAGACGAAAAACGTTGGACACTCTGATGAAAGTCAAACCCAGGACAAAACACCACAGAGCAACAATAATGATAGCATTAACAACAATAACAACGTTAGCAGCGACAAAACATTTAACAAGAAAGTGAAAATTAGTTCAAGAAACAAGGAATCGGAATCCAGCAGATCGCAAGTTAAGGCAGCTCCACGTTCATTCGTTATGAGCATCCCGCAAGCTTCGGCATCCTCACCAGCTATCGTTCCACGTCCACTTTCCATCATACCTTCTTCAATAACCTCGATACCATCAAATAGTGTAGGCTCCATCGCAAACCAAACCTACGGCCAACTTCAACTGCAACCTTCGGTTGGCAACAACACTGTGACAGACAGACAAGGAAGGAACGTGCAACAGTATTTATACAATGATGAAATGTCAAGAAATGCTACACCAGGAAGCGAAATGACAGCTAGCTACCATGGACAGGACTTTATCAATCCATATGACAAGAGTATTTTTAATTCTAATCTTGGAATTGCTAACCCGGAGTTCTTAAGTAATCCTTGGTTCCAACCAGAGAATCCGTCTCTTACAGTACTGAATAACGTCGGCTATGCTGATCCTAATGTTTCGTCAGCTGATCAAAATTTAGAAATGAGCTATCACAGGAGTGGGGATTTTGGGTTTGGTTATGCGAATGAGTTGGGTATCTTTACTAGTGGAATCCACCCAACTGAGCACCAGACTCCAATCAGCCACAGGTCAGATATTCCCTACAGTGATCAAGGAAAAGATGTGGACTTTTCGAATTACCAAAACTTGTTAAGGTACAATAGCATGTATTACGAGAGCATGAGGAATTCGGGTCAATCCATTAGTTCTGATGTTCTAAATTACAGTGGAATTCTGCCCACTCCTGCTAATTCCATGGATATCGAGGGAATACTGGCCCACGAAGCGCAGATGAACAGGTTAGGTGTGGGAGCTGTTTGATCGACAAATATTGACTGTTAAAAGTCACGTGACTGATCATTATCACGTGACTTAAACTTATAAATGTGACATACAGGTGTCATGTGACAAAGGAAACCAAATGACGTAGACGTTACGCAGGCGTTAGTGTCATGTGACCATACAAGTCACGTGTATGATATAAGTTACGTGACTTATAGATGTTACATTATCATGCGACTGAAAAAGTGTCTGGTGATACATAAATGACAGGTGCGTTATGGGATCAGTAGTTAACCAATACGTGACTAGCAAGTGTCACGTGACTAGCAAGTGTCACGTGACTAGCAAGTGTCACGTGCCTAGCAAGTGTCACGTGACTAGTAAGTGTCACGTGGCTGGCACGTGATGTAATGATAGACATTTAGGATCAAGATGCCAACTGAAGAAAAGAAGACTTTTTAGGCCCAGTAAATAAATTCATCAATTATGACTCATGAACTCGAAAATACTATACGATTTTCAAAAAGTATAGGAATTGTGTAGCACAACTATATTGTCAGAACTAAATAACTAGGATATTCATATCAGTTCTGATAATGAGTTATGAGAATGATTTTTATCAAACGCGTGACAGGTCAGCGTGACACAAATCACGTGACTAACTGATTAACTGAATAAGTGAATGAATGGCGCAAGATAAAACAAGCCAAAAGAATATATAATAATCATATAATTTAATTATTAGTGCCGCGGTATTGCGCATGACAAACATTACAAACCTCACACGTTTTCTTAATATTTCATTGTAAATTAAATATAGTCATTATTTACAAATGCAACCACATTTTCCTTCTTTATTCTTTTTTGCATAGCGAACCCCGGGCACAGCTTCACGTCCGTACAAGAAGCTATCACGAATCATATGCATTTCATGCAGATAGACGTAATGCATGTGCATGAACTATCGAATTGTATTTTCATAATTATTCATTCTCTTTCGAAGTTCAAAGGATCACTTGTAAAGAACTAGTCTCACATGGAATTGTGGCGCTGAATATATAGAGCAAGATAGTGAACATGGAAGATATTGCTTGGATTTCATACTTTCTAATTGGTTATGTTAGAAACACAAGCGAAAAATTCGAATATAATTTACAAATTTACCAGTTTGTCAAACTCTTAACTGAGGGATCCAAGATGGGGGACTAATTTGTGTTTTCTTGACGACGGCCCCATAGAGCATTGCGTGATAAGTTTGTTACCAGTCTCTCTACGCGAACGCTAGATAAATATAGATATATATTAATAAATTATAATACTCTAATATAATAGCATTTGAAGTCAATTTTTAAATGTTGCCAATTCTAAAACCATAGATATGATAACGAAGTTATAAATAATAAAAAAATATATTATATAAATTATAAAACATTTGTTAACAAATCGTTATATGGAATACATATAAATAAATGAATTATTCAATGTCAATTTTGAAGCGTTTGGAATGTACTATAATATCATTAACAAATTAACAAATAAATTTCGTCATCACATTGTCAAAATAGTATGCGGGTCCACTCGGCTACGCCTCGTAGCAGCAGTAAGGGGGACTCGCGTTCAATGTCAAAGATTTACGGGTTTTACAGGCGGTTTAAGGAAGGCGCCGGCAGCGGGAAATACCCGCGCGACAAGTCCTTACTGCTGCTGTGTCGGGAATCAAAGATATCGCAAACGGAGGTTAAGATATCCTTTACATATAGATGGACACCATCACAAGCATTCGAAATAAAACTGTGCGCCGACTGCGAACTCAGGTGTTGGATCGCCTGGATGCGGACTTTGCCTTCACAACATTTATGGAGGGAGATACGGACGAGACGATGACAGAAGAAAGGGCTGAAAGAATAATTAACTTAATACCCGAAGGTAACTACCGGTTGGAGTTAACGTTCATAAAGTATTTAGACGGCGAGTGGATGATAGAAAAGGGGCGCAATCCTATCAGGGCGTCTGGTAAGAAGGACCTGTTTGTCTTAAACGAAAACACACGCCCGGGAGCATTGGTAGGAATAGACATGCTGTTCTACGAGGTTGCTTACCCTGTTACCGTAGTCATTTACGGTGCGCACAAGATAAAGACGCCAGACGTTAAGAAGTTGAAACCGATGCCACATCCCGGTAATTGCGTAGGGAAGTTAGTAAGAGAGTTCTTTGAAGACTCCTCTCGGGGCGGTAAACTGACTTTAAAGAGAAGAGAAGCCATCAGGAAATGGGAAAAAGACACACATAAGGCCGGAGCCACCATAGACAACATCAAGAAGTTAGAGACTGCCTTAGAACGCCGCATACACGTAAAAGATATCACCGACGGCTTTATTTACTCCGGAACACACAAATATGGGGGCCGTGGTGCGCCTATAGTCATCTACCAGCACAATGGGCACGCCTGGCGCGAACTGCGGTTCCCAAGAAAGAAGGAAACGAAGGTCTATAAGAATTCTCCATTGGCAGAGTTAATCCATGAGAATTCCATTTGGTTGATGGATTCAGAAGGAAGTCAGTTTATGACGCAAGACGGCACTTTGTATCGACCCGAAATTGAACAACAGCGCATTCGAAGCGCCTGTGAGACCTTAGGGGAAGACTTCTCTGACGAGGTCCTTAGCAGTCGCAGCTTGGACTTCTTAGCCGCAAAGAAAAGAAATGGATGGAAACCTACCCCAAAAGAGTTCGGAGACATAGCCAAAGCCTGTGTAGAACACGGTCACGGTGGTCTGTGGAACATGGAATACGACGAAGACCAATACGTGTCTTTGGATATGAAACACTGTTACCCTGCAAGCTTTAAAGGTCTAGGAGATTGTAAGGAATATTACGACCGTTACGGACATCCAGACTCCCAATTCTTCCGTGTGTCTCTAGATGGTCACTACGACTCCCCGGCAACGGGGTTTGTACGATTGACCTCTTGGAAATTAGCGTCGGGCCTGCATCCAATAATCTATGCGTGGTACGGAAAGCACCTGCAGGAGAAAGAATGGATACCGGTGCCCTTATTGAAGTTCTTTGAAGAGCGTAAGCTGCTCGAATGCACAGCGCATGAAGCCATACTTTGTCACAGCGCCTTCACGCAATGGTTACCGGAGCATAACCCCACAGCGCGTGTGGTCATAGGTAAATTCACGCAGGGCGCAAAAGAAGGTGAAAAACATATGCAGCGGCGCCTGATAACGGACGAAGGCGAGTTAAGCTTCCTTATAAAGCGCGCACATGACCAAGGAACGATGGTGTCCGTGGAGAAATGGGATTATTTCATAGAAGCCGAGCAGAGAGAACGTAAGTGGAATGCTTTGTGTTACTACCAGGACCATCGACCGCAGTATTACCATCTGCGTGCCAGCATGCTCGCATATGCGCACATTAACCTTCTCGCGATGTTACTGCGGTTTGACAAAGAGGACGTTCCGCGCGTAGCTACGGATTCCTTGTACGTAAAGCCCGAAGTGTTAGAAAAGATGAAGGAATTCTACACCGACGACGAACTCGCAGAAAGTGGTCAATGGCGTGTCAAAGATGAAGAAATAAAAGCTTGGAGAGAACGCGTAGAATATCACGGGGGCACCTCCGGTGCCTTGCACACCCAGGGCACCGTAACGCCGACGGAAGAGCCTTTGCCTTCCGTTGCCGACCCCATTTCCTACCAACGCTTCTCTTACCTTTACGGTACGGGAGGCAGCGGTAAGACGACGCGCGTGTTAGAACTCTTTCCTAAGATAAAGGTGCTAACGCCAACGCACCGTTTGGAAAGAGAACTCTGCGAAATGGGCCACGACGCTCAAACGTACCACAGCTTCTTTCGTTGGAATGGCCAAAAGTGGGTACCGGAAGCTATCCACGACATACCACCGGTAATACTTTGGGATGAGATTTGCACCGTTCCTTTAGAAATCCTGCAGGAGTTCGTAGAGTTCCTTCGCGGGAAATGTCAAGTAATATTCGCAGGAGATCCCTGCCAGCCTCCTCCAATAGCCGGAGAGATGCCCCACGAATGGCTAAAAGATTTCGTAGACCATGCGGAGGAAATTAACGCCGACTACCGCAGCAAGGATCAAATAAGAAACCTGAAAGCGGAATTGAGGGGCCTTAGTGACGCCGAGCAATGCAAAACACTGCGCAAACGCGTACGGGCGAAGAAATACGAGGACTTCCTTTACACATGGCATCCAAAGGATCTGGTGCTGAGCAGCAAACGCGCAGCACAGTCTCGCATACAAAAGGATTTGCTAAATATACACCGAGAGCGCTTCCCTACGCATCCCGTACCTGTTTGCTACAAACCCCACGACACCCGCATGCAGCGCCGCGACGTCTGGGTACCTGGTACCGACATCCAACTGCAGAACGCAGTAACGCACGATAAAGCCTGGGTACCCATAGCAAAGGTGGAAAAAATAACCTCCCATCCAGACTGGCGCTTGGGCTATTGCATGACAGTCCATAGTGCGCAGGGGCTTACCATAAAAGAAACGCTGTGGATCATAGACCAGCGGCTGTGTTGGAGCAACCTTATCTACACCGCCGTAAGCCGCGTAGAATATGCCAAACAATTAAAAAGAGCCTGGGGTCCACAATTGCGCTACGATAAGACGCCAGAAGACATAGCAAAGGAGAACATTGCTAAGAAACTCCTTCGCTACAAGCGGCACGACGAAGAAAAAGATATGACGTTCGACCTATGCGTGGACGACGTCTATAAGAAAGGGGCAAGGTGTGCCAAATGTAACATACCTCTACTATGGAGGTTTGACCCAAATGACGATCAGCAGTTCTCCGTGGATCGTATAAATAATAAACGCGGGCATTGCAGAGGCAACGTAAGGTTGACATGCCTAGAGTGTAATCGGGCGCGTGGAGCAGCACTACTCTGAGTCTTTGGGAACTATGAGCAGCTCTTCCTTGACAAATCCACGACTTGGGCCATCTAGGTAATACAACACGGGTTGCCCTTCCTTGGTGACGGACTTCGAAATCTCATACGTTTCCAGGGACCAGTTAGGATCCGTGGCTCTCTTACTGCCACCTTCGAGTTCCCCCGGCTGATAGAGGTATCTGACCACTATGTCGCGGGGTAGCTTTTTTTCCTTCAGTCCGACCGCCCTCGAACTTCTGACGTAGGACTTGTGTTCCACGTGTTTCTTTTTTATGGCATCCCTGGGTTTTATTCCCGTAGCCCTGGCCGCCTCGTTGTTCAAGGCCGCGACGACCTGGGGGAGCCTCTGGGTCCATTCCCTGTTGCGTTTGGAGGGATCTTCCAGCTCTTTCCAATACTGGTACCCAAAGAGACGCTCGGCCAGGGTCTTATTGAATCTTTCGACAATGCTCTGACCCCTGTGGTACTCAGCTTCGGCTCTCCTAATCTTAGTGTCGTGGTCTTTCAAGGTCTTAGTAACCACGCCCATGAACTCTGTCCCCGCATCCACTTGCAGCAGCTTAGGCCATTTCAAGAGGCGCTTATAAATCCTACCTAGGGCTTCTGCGACTTCCCCAGAATCCTTGCTGGTTATGGGTTCGGCGTCCTTATATCTGCTTGCGATATCGACTACGGTCAAAGCGTATCTATAGGTCTTTCTTCTTACCTTGTCGTGTGGTAAGAAAAGCAAATCTGCCTGATGAACTTCATTGGGGGTATTTACGGTAAAGCTGGGCCTGGGAATGTACTTGGGCACGGGAAGATAAACCTGCCAGAGGGTTTGTTTTCTTAGCCAGTTCTTAGCCGTTTCCTCTGATACCCTGGCCGCGGTCGCGAGTTTCTTGATGGCCGACGCTCCTTTCCAATAGCCTTCAGGCCCATAGTAAATCCTCTTGAGTTTGTCCTCAGTTCGGCCCATTATATGAATTCCAGGACGAGATTGATCTTATGTCCGTTAAAATCCACCGTCTTTCCGTCCACCTTAATGGTGATGTTTATGCTTTCTACCAAATTAGACAAGTCATAGCTCAAAGAAATGGGAGTGTATTCTACTGGGTCAAATGGATTACCTTTGGGCAGAAACTTGGACATAAGAGAAGACTTTTCTCCATTGTTGTAACTATGGACTAAATCGCAATAGACTTCGTAAGAGGATGCGACTTTCCATTTCACAGGTATGGCCGTGTTGGTAATTTCCTTGCCTGAGACACCTAGTAAAGATCCTAATGCATCAGCTTTTCCTAGGGTTACCGAGAAATTGTTAGGAAGATTATGTTTGAAGGTCATTTCGTGCGGCAGCCCTGTGGTGAGAGTATAACCGCGCTTGGCGAGCTCCTTAGCAAGGGTGATTGGCGTGTAATGTCCATCGGGTAGCATTTCACCTTGATATTTGCCAGGCGCCTTAAGTACGGTGACCAAGGCATTGACTAAATTATACCAAGAATTGTACAAAGAGCAACTAACCAGCCGAACCTTATGGGCTTTGATGGGGGGATTCAGATAAGTGGTAAAGTCATTCTTGTCGCTTTCCAAAAAGACGATCATATATTACAGGGGACAAGTCCCCTTCTAGTGATCTGAGCGCAGCTCAGAGCAGATACGCCAAAGCCGCGCCTCCTGCCAGCCCTGCGACTCCTACAAAGACCAAGTCATTGTCTTTTTGTTTCTTAGAAGGCTGGTAGTAATTCTTGAACTGAGGCTTTCTTAACCCCGTTAATGCCGCGGGGTGCGCCTGCGCATAGAGCTTAAAGGCGTAGTCTGTATTTTCGAAGTTCTTATCCGCCTGCATCTTGTCTTGGTAGTTCTTATCCAACCAATCCCTGTAAGCTTGTCTTTTTTCATTCCAAGCCGCCACGTCCCGCTGATATTTCTCCAGCGCTAAGTCGTGCCTCTTTCTTTCGGCGGCTAAATCTCCGCTTTTGTCGCCTCTAACTAATCTATCCAAATATTGACCACCATAATTAGCTCCAGTGAATGCTAAAGCTGCAATAACTCCACCTGCGACCACGCTAGCCATTATATATTAGAAAATCACAGGGATTTTCACGAGTTACGTCGTCGGCAGGTACTTTTCCTTCCGTAGGTAATCCTTTACCATGATAGCCCCGCCTACGGCAGCGGTCATCTTAGCAAAATTAGCGAAGTTCTTGCTTGGGTCTTCAGTAAAGTCTTCTTTGAGCACTTTCTTACCTACCCAACCAATACCCGCAACGATGGAAGTAATGATAGCTGCTTCTTCAACAGTTTTCAATAACGCGGTTGACATTATATTACAAAGCGAGAAGGTTATCACTCCATTTCAGGGATCTTACTTTTCTAACAGTCGGTTCCACAGGTGCGTGCACGGGCGCGTGATATGTTGGTGGTTCTACCTTTTTCGTTGCCCGCCATTGTAAGTAAAGGCTGCCTGCAGCTATGATGACTCCTAACGCGCCGATGACGTACCCAGGATTAATGAAGGATTCCTCTTCTCTTTCCTCCACCTTTTCGTCTTTTTTGGCTTTGTTCTTCCTATTCATCTCCGCGAGCTTCTTTCCCGCGGCAACTCTGCCTGGGGATTTAGCCTTGGTGATTCGTTGCTTCTCTTGGGGCTGCTCTACCTTCGACTCTGGTTCACTCATTTATATCTAAGGACTTGAAGGACTTGACAGGTAACTTAAGATGACCTGGGTAAGTACTTGCGAATGACTTAAGGACGACTTGGAAATGACTTGGGCGCTACCTGACCAAGTACTTAAGGATGACTTAACTAGGTACTTGAGGATGACTTGGGTAAGTACTTAAGAAGTACTTGAGGCGACTTGATCAGGTACCTCAGCAAGTGCCGCCTGGAAGACCTTTTCAACTTCTCTGTCCTTCTTGAAGTCCTTCCAAGAGGCACCAAAGGTGCCCGCAAGTTCCTTCAAGTCGACGTGCTGAGCTACGTGCAAAGCCGCAGAGGCGACTGCCATTAACTTACCGCACTTCAAAGACAACCACCCACAGGTTATCTTAAGTTCTTGCGAGATAACGTAGTCCTCGCTTATGTCCTTCCGCAGTTGCTCCACATCGTCTATGGGCAGTGCAAGTCCAAGCAATTTAGTTGCAAGTCGGATAGCGGAGTCTGCTACGGCGTCCGTGGTCTTACTTGCAAGGGCGGCCTCGTACCTCTTATGGAACTTCTTAACCTCCTCTTCTGACAACTTATTAACCTGCTCATGGGTAAGTTCCTTGCCTATCATTTCCTTGCACTTCCCAGATGACACAAGGATGTTAAGTTGTTCCTTGAGGTTACTTTCGTCTAACTGTGTGGGGACTTCATCTAAGAGCTGCTCAATATCCATATACATTAGGAGTTAAAGATTCCAACCGTGTAGGGAAACCTCAAAGAGAAGATCATCTTGGAATGTTGGTGCGTTTTTAGGTGCCGCATGTATTCGTGTAACTGTTCCTTGGATATCTCACCGCCGTAGTCGCTTAAGATGGTTTCCAGGTCAGACTTGCTCGGCGTATAAAATACGACAAGTGAACCTATGTTTTCCCTAAAAGGCTTAGAGACACTGGTAAGCTGCTGCGAGAGCAACCAAACGCTAATGTTGTCGTGTCTGCCGCTGAAAGCGAGTTTAACGAGCTCTGACGTGCGTCTTTTTACGTCGTCCCCGCAGGCGATGTCATCCAGTATGAGTAAAGTCTGTGTATCTTTAGGGAATTGCTTATGCCAGAACTTCAAATGGCTGGATAACTCGTTAGGGTCTAAGATATCTACGAAGAAGTCGTCGTCTTTCACTCCTATGCCCGTCCAGGTGCGGTTATTCACGTAGGTGGGGCATAATAGCACTATGTAGTCGAAGCGGTATCTAAAGGGTCCTAATAGCTGCTCCACGACGAACTGGGTCTTTCCGCAGCCGGTGGGTCCTACTATCAGAGCGTTACAAGGCATGTGATCTGGGTTCATATATATCCCTTCTTTCGAAGGGAACTTGTTCCCTGATATATATGGAGCCAGTGGAAGCAGTGCAAAGAATTGTCGCCGACGCAAAAGATAAAAGAGAGACCATAGAAATGCAAAGGGAGGAGATAGACCGGTTAAAAGAGCACGTGCAGGAGTTGTACGATGAAATGTGCGGTCTGAAGCGTGCAGAACGGTTTGGCGCGCTGATAACGATGGCGACGTGGGCTAAGGAGTCCGTTAAGGACTTCATGCGATATCCCCTGTAGAATGTTAACAATAAGGTTAAATCTTTGTTAAGGATGCCTGGAAACTATTTCAAAGAGTGTCTCAGAATGTTGACGTTTAGGTTAAATCTTTGTTAAGTCGCCCATAAGCTATTCCAAAAAATGCCTCAGAATGTTGACAATAAGGTTAAATCTTTGTTAAGTATATGTGGAAACTATTTAAAAAGTGTCTCAGAATGTTGACGTTTAGGTTAAATCTTTGTTAAGGATGTTAAATGGAGGCTAAGATACTGTTAAGTATATATGGACTGTTTGATGTGTAAAAAGGTGTTCAGCACCAAACAAAGACTTCAATACCACGTTCGTCGCGGCGTTTGTACAAAGAAACCCCTTAGCCGCGCTTGTAAGGATTGTGGTAAGGAATTCAGCACCGTTCAAAAGATGCAACAACATCAGGATAAACGCATTTGTGGGCTTTGTAAGGACTGTAATAAGGAATTCCTCAACCCCTTTGAAATGCAGCAGCATCTGAAAAGGGGCGTCTGTAATCGAACCAGACAGTGTAGTTTCTGTAATAAGATACTTGGTAGTCGTCAACGTTTACAGACGCACCGGAGAACGCATGAAGTGAATTATCGATTTCTCTCCCGCGCTTACGACTTGGAAGGCGTGGATTGCTACCAATGTGCGGATTTGATGTGTCGCTGCCCGCATAAAGAGGATTACTTAAGGAATCGCATAGATTACCATAAGAAGATAGTCCGTACTTTCCCCTCTTTTGAACGCGCCGAAGGCGTTCCGTGGACTAAAAGGGAGTATTGGAGGCAGGAGTGCGATCGTTGTGGTTGTGTTAGAGAAGAGGAACATATCTTCAACTGTCTTAACAAAGATTTAACCTAAACGTCAACATTCTGAGACACTCTTTGAAATAGTTTCCAGGCATCCTTAACAAAGATTTAACCTTATTGTCAACATTCTGAGACACTTTTGAAATAGTTTCCGGGCATCCTTAACAAAGATTTAACCTAAACGTCAACATTCTGAAACACTCTTTGAAATAGTTTCTGGGGGCCTTTAATAGTAAAGCAGGGTTTGTGCAAAGAGTCTCGAATCCTGATCTTATTTTTATTGTTGTTTGTTAGGGATCAACATTTAACAAAACAACAAGAATAATAGGAACCCCTTTTAAAGGTATATGCTAGCCTACGCAGCTGCCTTTCTGGGAGGCATTCTAATTACCCTTTCAATATATGGACTGTATTACTTGCGAACTACCTGCCGACTGCATTACCCCTCGTAAACCACCGATACCCAAACCGCGTAAAAAATACACCTGCCTTCATTGCGACAGGGTATTCTCCGAAGGATCCTTTGTGGGGCATTGGTGCTCCGCGGATCCTAAAGCGCAGCGGACTTTAGCAGACGCGCTTAACTACAAAGAGGAGATGGAGTGACTCTTCTTTCAATGTCAAACTTCCATCGGCCATTTACCTTGCCATAGCTGCGTAAGTGGGTGAATTCCTCGCCCTGAATTACGTACCGCACGCAATCCGGCGCCCAAAGGGAATATTCCTTGCCTTCTAAGTCTTTGAGGACTAACCGTAAACGGTCGATGTCTTCGAAGACGACGTAATTTTTTATTTCGTATGCTTTACCGCAAATCAGGTCACGCCAGTGTATTTGGTTGACGATCATTATATCTATGAAATATTCTTAAATGCGTTGCCCTTGTCTCCGTAGTCTTGAAGCGTTTGCAGCACCACCGACAGGGAATACGGATGCCTTCCGCGTAGTTGCTAAGGGCACGACAGATGACGTCATAATCGTTGCTAACCATGGTCAGGTAACCATTCGCGTCATACTGCGAAATTATCTTGCGTTGGTCTGCGGAGAGTATGCCATTTCCTTTCGGCGTCTTTAATTCGATGCAAAGCCCTTCATACCTTAAATGCGCGTTCAGTATTAAGAGGTCGGGTTGACCCCTTTGATAACCCTTCTGCCAGCATTTTATGCGTTTGCTGTCAGAATCCTGCAATTCCCCTAAGCCGGGCGCTATGAGCATCTGTGGGTAGAAGCGGCGTATGTAGTCCACGACTTTCTTATGCAGGTCAAACTCATTTTCCATTTTGAAGACTAACTTGTTAGGACTATCGAACCGCCTTTCTATTTCATACTTACCTGTCTTTCTCAATGCGGGAAGAATGTCCTCGAGGACCCAATCCTGGAATGTCTCTGCCGTTGGCATCTTAGAGCTAAATATTAGTTGATACAACCCAGATTCGGTTACGTACAGGGAATTAGGCTGTGAATACGAGGGGAGGCGATTCACCTCCACTCTAAGTTCGCTAAGCTTTACCTTATACTTTTCACGAACATGCACCTTAATTGCATCTTTTGGGCGTTCGTAACCCAACGCAGCCGCCACTTCCTTTGCTTTGAAGTATAGTTTATCGCCTTGCACTATGCATTGCAGTTTGGTTTCGTTGTTTTCGAATACGCGAAGCATTATATACCAACGATATTTTTTTATCAAAAGGATGAGCGAGTGGATCAATAGGCAACGCTCTTTAGCTGATTCATTTCTACGCTCAGTTGCGCGTCAGACACGACGAAGACGTAGCAGTTTATTTTATCACCGTCGCCCGCGGAGGCATTCTTGGTGCGTTTGATCTCCAATGTTATACCATCCTGCGTATTTACTAGACGTAAACCCTGGCCATGTAGGTCTTCGTCGTTAATGGTGCGCATATCAATCCACAGCGCATATTTATCCTTAAAGAATTCCTCGGGACTTACCTGGTCGCCAAACTTACGCTTTGCTTCCCTGTAGATGTCTTCGGGCTTTATTCCCTGCGAGTAGACCTTGTTTGGAACGCCGTTATGTTCACGCCGACGTTAGTAATGTTGGGGTTATGAAAGGCTTCGGAGTCGCGCTTACCGGCTTCGTAGGGTTTGGCAAACACCAACATCAGCCCCGTGAGACTTCTTCGGGGGAGGTTAATACTTTGGTTGATAACCTCATCCGTCTTATCCAAGAAGCTAAATGTCTTATACGTCACTACGTGGTCGTAAAGGAATGCCTTCCCTGCACTGTATTCCATGCCAGCGCTACGGGCCAGCTCTTCGCTGTACACGGTCTCATACTGCAGCTCTAAGTTGGTGATAGAATAAGGATCAACAGCCCCGCTAATTGCGCTGTCCATTCCTCCTATGACGTTCGTGGTGTCCGCCAAGGTTACTTCAAACTGTAACTCGGATAACTGCCTGGGGTAGTACACACCATGACTCGTAATTACTTCGAAATCCAAAGGGATAACGTACTTGCTACCATAGGCGGTCTTTACCCTTGTTGCGTCTGCTACTGCGGTTGCTCCACTGGAGTCCGTAGGCGCGGGGTTAGTATCGCTGCGAAGCTTACGAAGAATAACGCTTCCAATTCCCTGCTCTATCTTTTGTGCACGGTCAAAGGCTGTTAGCCACAGATCCTTATACGGGGTGTACAGGTCGTACCTATTCAAATCCAAGAGGGATTCCCCTGCGAACTTGATTCTCATCTTAGAAACGAGGTTCCTACCCACGTTATTGACGGTATAGCGCTTGTCCTTGGTGCTTGGTTGTATTGCTAGGTCAAACCTTAAAGCCAGGGTACCAGGAACCAATACTAGGTTATCCGTTAGGCGGGGCACGCCTACGTACAAGGTTTCCCCTGGCTTTGCGCTACTGGGGGTAAAGGTGAACCGGTGAAAGGTGCGTTCCGCTTTCAGCCCGCCAACCTGCTTAGGTAACACGTTGGGATTTAACTTTGAGCTTATCATACATAATGGAAGTAGAAGGAACGGATTTTGATCCCCTTACCGAAGAAGGTCAAGTAGATATTAACGACGAAGAATACGAGTCTTTACTTCCTGATGACAACGTTGACGGGCGGGGCCTTTTTGACAAGCTAAGACGCAAATATGGCAGCAGGGCCCGCGAGGCCTGGCGTTCCTTAGAGGATAAGTGGCAATCAAGGAACCCAGGGCGACCTATTCCAGAATATTTGGAATTGCAAAACTTGGATTCCACGGACCTAAGAACCGAAATGCTAAGGGGGCTTTTAGACGACGTAAGGGAGAAATTTCCAAATGTGGACTTGGCCCGCCTTAATTTCCAAACCGGAGATAAGGGGCAAATTCAAATCCAGTACCGAGGAAGGGATAAGTGGTATGATCTCTACCAAAGGAAAGACTCCGACAGGCTCACCAGTAATCTCCCAAAAGAAATCAAAGACGCATTAGGAAGACCTAATTTGGTGGAAAGACTAAGAGAAAACGATGAAAACACCAACGAAGCCTTTGAAAAGTTCAAGACCCTAATGCAGCGGCAACAAAAAGGCATCGAAGCGATAAGGGAAGTCGAAGGACTAAAGGAAACAATGGAGGAAAGGGAAGCAGATTACATGAGACAAAACCGACTGCTCCTCGATGCTCAAAAGAGAGAACTTAACGATAAAAACCAAAGAATAATAGAAATGAGAGAACAAACAGACAAAGCCCTACGCGATAGGGACCAAGCCCAAAAGGCCTTCGAACTTGCCCTGCAAGACCTAGACATAAGCAAGGAAGAAGCTAAGAACTTACGTACCACCATAGCTGGCTCTTTAGAGGAACGGCGGCAGTTGGTTGCCGAAATTAACACTAAGGAAGAACAAATCCGGCAAAGAGATCAGGCTATTGAAGACCTGGAGGGACAAATAGAGCGGCAGCAGGAAATAATCAATGACCAAACTCGTCCCGAAGAGGAAAGGGAGGCAGCACAAAGGGAATTAGAAGCCCTTCAGGAAAGAGTCGCGGAATTACAAGCGCAAAAGGACAACCTGGAAAGAGAATTGGGACTTACCACCAAGGAAAAGGTAAAAAGAGCCCTTTTGAAGTATGGTCTTCCGCTGGCATTTGCGGTCGCTATTTCGAGCGTAGTAGGCGTGATCTTGTCCGCGCTTAAGGCTACAGGCGCGGGCGTAAAGAAATTAGGCAATGGGCTGACGGACTTGGGAAAAAAGATGGCAGCCGGCCTTCCTGGGCTGCTAGGTTCGGTTGTTTCCTTGGCACTTAGGGCCGGCGGAGAACTGCTAAAGTTCGTGGGGAATAACATTTGGATATTAGTCGTCGCTATTGGGGTGGTCCTCCTGAAGAAGATGAAGGGTTAATCTTATCAGGCTTATTGTCGTCGGGCGCCCGAGGCGTCCTCGACTGGGGGTAAGTAAAGATAGTATTCACACCACCTTGATAATGCGGAACTAGCGGCAGCACAGTCATGGTGCTAATTGTCTTATGATTCCAAACAGCATTCACTACGGTACCAGAGCTAGTATAGGCGGTATTTATTCCGACCCAACCTATGTATTTGGTGGGGTCCACGGGGTTAGTATCACTGGGGCGAACTTGGAGCTTCGCATATTGACAATTGGCTATCATATGAAAAGTTGCCGGCATTAAGTTCTCCGTGCTTCCGGGCGTGGGCTCAAACGTAAAATGAGCCGGGTTCCTATTGTTATTTTTTTTCCTGTAGGGCAGTAATGGGGCGTCGGCCTCGTCAACGATCCTAAACCCAACATTACAGTTATTATACCCAGTAATGGTAATAGTACACGCGACCAATCCCAAACCGCCAACCTTTACCCACAGCCCAGTGTCGAACCAATCGTCACTATCTCCATAATCCTCATCCTCTAAGTAATGAAGAAACCAGTCCTCTTTCACATGCGGGTTGTCCATATATACCAGGAAATAAATTCCCCTCTAAAGACTAAGCACCGTAAGAGTGCTGATGCTCTTGTGATTATAAACCGTATCCCTTTGATTTTCTATGCTATTTACCGTAACCTTTCCCGTATCGTCTACTCTCATTTGCAGCTTTACCTTGCCGTGGCAATCAGCAACCATATGAAAAGTCCAAACCGATAGATTTTCAGCGCTGCTGGGGTTGGGCTCTACGGAGAAATGCGCAGGCTCCCTGTTGTTTGTCTTCACACGCATAGGCTGCAGTATGCCATTCTCATCTTGAAATCTGAAGCCGACGTTGGCATGGCTGCTCGTACCAATGCAAATACTGCAAAGGATTAACTTCTTTCCTGAGTAATTCAGGTCTACAGACATACCCTCAACATCAACCCAAGATGCCTGGGTGTATTTTTTCTCGCCTGTGTAAGTCGTATAGACACAATCTACTCCAGCTACGTAGGGGTTGTTCATCGCCATATATAATAACTCAGACCAACACCCGCGACTGCTAAGCCGGCTTTTAGTAAGTTATGGTCATATTCCTCAGGTATCGCAGGCATAACCTTCTTTGATGGTTTCTTAACTACGGGTAGCTTCGTTTCGTGTGACTTTTTTGGCTTCTCTACGAAGTGAGGAATGTTCCTAAGAGTGTCAGAGTTCACGTCATTCACCCCAAACTTCATGTCCTTAGTAGCTCGTTGAAGTTTGTTGTTGTATCCTACTACAGAGCCAGTATTTATGGATAAATTACTAGGCATTAACCAACAACCAGGGGCTACGGCATAGTCCAACCTCGCCTTAGAATTTTGTATAGCTAGTTGGTAACGCTGTACGCCCTTGCTAATGTCACCCTCCAAGATCGAACTTTCGAATAAGATCAAGGCTTCGGCTCGCGTCTCTTCTGCGGCACCCGTATTCCCAATTATACTTGATCGGGTATTTACTTGGGCTCCAAGGATAGAATACACGTAAGCTTCTATGCTGCGGTTCAAACGGGCAAGGCCGGCTTTGGTTAGTCCTTTACCTTCTGGGGGTATGAAATTAAAGTATTGCTTCGTTTGCTCGTCGTTGGTAATCTTAATAATCAGCGGGTTAGCCCCACGATACTTACCACCCTCGTCTTTAAACAGAGGCCCGTCTCTAACTTCCTTAGTGGTCTTAGCATTTGGTTCAAAGAAGGTGCTACTGTCGTGAGTTTCCTTATGATACCCGGTGTTCCATCGCAACTGCAATGCATGAACTTCTTTATCGCTTAGCTCGTGCCCACCAATCCCCCAATAAGCCCAAATATGTCCCAAACCATTGTTAGCACCGGTAGTGCATCTAAAATCCTTCCTTACAACACCGAACTCCTTACAAAGTCGGTCGTAAGCAGGAACGTTGTATTTATTATCTCTTGGATAAAACGTGGCATCTCCCGGCAGCGCAATAACACCCATTTCATGTAGTATTCTTCTAACCGTGAAGTGGAAGTGAAACATGAATATTGAATTCTTCATCAAGTTCGCGCTTACCCCACAGCCACTGGTGGCGCACCAAACTGCAAAGTTCAACTGCTGCGGCCAATAACGCATGTTAGGACCACTTAACCATTCGTGAGATTCCTTGGCGGTGGTATGAATAATGGGCACGTTTTTGAAGATATCTCGCACCTTTAACGGAAAGGAATGCTTGTTAGAGATCCGCATGTTCAGCGTTAGGTCCAAGCTTGGGTGTTTATCAAATGAAACTGCAGGTATCGGATAAGTACTGGTACCCAGCAATAATTCCTTTGACCAACTAGGTTTAGGTTCGACATGCACGGGCTTATGTTCGATATAACCAGGCGGTAAGATCTTAGGATGCTTCAGTTGAGAGTCTATCTGATCGACCAGCGTAGGTTTCAAATCCTCATTGCTGTACATTCTGGAGCCGTTAAAGTAAATCCCATCGGGTCTTCTTTCGAACTTACTAGGGTCTGCGTGTGGAAACATCTTCCTAAACGCTCTCCAGTTCCAGTAATCCCTGTTGTCATGATGTGGCTGCTCCTCAATATCATTCCCAAAAGCGTCGTACATTAGTATATATAATGGATGTTATACCATCAGCACCTCAGTTGTACCCAGATGTTCCCTATACTACACCTAACGAACTAAACGCGGAGAATTTCAGGCTCAACAAAGCAAATTTAATCCTGGCTTACTTGGAAGGGCAAACAAAACACTACGAAAAAGTTAGAAAAAAGTACGTCAGAGCCCGGACTACGCTACATAAGATTGCGATAACTTCAGGGTCCATATCGGTTGTGTTAACGGGCTCCGGCGTTGCTACTTCGCTTACTGGGCCGGGAATAATTGTTGGAGTTCCTTTGGCCGGCGTTGGGGCAGCCTGTGGTATTATTTCTGCTGTTGCTACGGGTATTATGAAACAGTTGTCAAGCAAAATATCCAAGCATGACACGACAATAGCTCTGTCAAGGGCTAAAGTAAATACAATTACCGATCTTGTCTCAAAGGCTTTGCGTGACAGAAAGATAGACGACGTAGAATTCTCGCTTATTCTGGCCGAAGAAGACAAATACGAGAAACTAAAGACGGACATAAGGAATAAAAAAACAGTCGTAAAAGATCTTTCCGAGGAATCTCGCAAAAAGATCTACCAGGAGGCAAAAGAAGAGCTTCAAAGAAAGCTTGCTCAGTAAACATCTGCTTTGAAAGGAGCGTGACGGGATTCTATTTACATATCGAACGTCAGTCTGGAAATTACGCGTAATCTTATGCCATAAGATTCACTATCTTCTTGGAATCCATCCTAACAGTGGGTGGTTGGGGTCGATTTCGTGAAATATTTCGTAGATTACGTCAGGGTAATAAGGAATATCCTTATCCAGCCGACAAAACATCCACTCGGCTTTTGTCATATCAGAAACCTCGGGAATAGACTTACCGGTAATTTCAGACAAAAGATAGGGAATAGCTTTGTAATATTTCCCTAGCTTTAATTTTTTCAGCGTTTTCCGTAGACTTTGTGGGGTTGGCTCTTCTAAATGGTCTATGATTTTCTTCCTTACTTCGTTGTTTAAATATACCGGTCGATAACCTTGGATATGACTCATCCAGTCCCTAAAGTATTTTATTCTCTTATAAGGTGTTTTCTTACGACCTCCATTGGCGTAATACTGCTCTCTGGTAGCATTTGGTACAGCATTACGAATATTCTTACCACATTCGTAACACTGTGCTGACGTGTCGTCTTCTATTTGCATTTTCTTACCACAACACCAGAAACCCCGAGGCTTGGGTATGTTAACTTTGGATCTTAGGCAAATTATACAGAAGTCATTGGCGAACTTTTTACATTCATGCATATATAAGACAAATATTCCTAACATAGCAGCAACAAATAACGGGACACGGGTATTTCCCGCTGCCGGCGCCTTCCTTAAACCGCCTGTAAAACCCGTAAATCTTTGACATTGACCGCGAGTCCCCCTTACTGCTGCTCTCGTGGTTCGCTTATCGTCAATAAGAGGACAGACACATAAAAATCTGATGTCTATTTGTTTTTTACAATAACAAAAAACAATAAAACTTCTCATCTTTAGCGATCAAAACAACCAACGGAAAGAGCGCGCTCTCGTTGACGTCAGCTTTATCTGTCTGTCCTCTTATTGATGATAAAAAATAACCAATCAGCGCGCGAGAAATTGGTAAGTTATTGTAAAAAGATATCTTTGATCTCAACCAATATTAGTGCTCGCGTTTCTTTCAGGGAAAAGCCCGCGATTGTGGAATCTACCCACGAAAGTAAAAGCAATACATAAGTTACGGCGCGCCTCATAAGCGACGTCAGCTTTATCTGTCTGTCCTCTTATTGATGATAAATAATAACCAATCAGCGCGCGAGAAATTGGTAAGTTGTTGCAAAAAATAACTTTGATCTTAACCAATAGTAGTGCTCGCGTTTCTTTCAGGGAAAAGCCCGCGATTGTGGAATCTACCCACGAAAATAAAAGCAATACATAAGTTACGGCGCGCCTCAAACATTTGTCAACCAGTGGCTTAGACCCACTGGCTGTATTTTGGCTTCGGCGTACGAAATCCTTTTGATCCGAGAATGCTTAACGAGGGAAGAAAATAAGGTGGTCTTTACTGGGACCGGAACGAAGTTACAACGGTCTGAGTTTGTATCAGGTTTTATACATCTCTTTACTTGCGTTTTACACAAGACCGGTCTGAAAATGAACTCCGACCGGTCTGACTTCGTTCCGGTTGCTTGACCGAGATGAGTGACTTACGTCTGAGTCCGAGCCCTTACCACTCTCATGTAAAGACAAACAAATCTCAGACCGGTCTGAAACTTCAAAGCCTGCATGCTTTTGGTCAGTGATATACCATTAAACATTATCAAACATTACACATTACTAGACCCTAACCCCAGAATTTCGTACCGGTAAAAGGAGTTCAAAAACTCTGGACCAGTACAAGTTCGAACCGGTCTGACTTCGTTCCGATAAATGTAAGGAAACAAAACTGAAGTGTTACTCTTTTTCTCTTGAAATCAGTGTGGATTTCCAGGCCACCAAATCTGATAAGCGTTTGATAACAGTGGCACAATAATTAATGAGTTATATGCTTTATTGCAATGGCCCGTTTTCCCCCCTTCAGCTAGTCAATTTTTGCAGAATTCACAACACCTCAGTTTTGCAGTGACGTCATTTCTCTGCACTATTTCAGATCAGCTGGCCGGACGTTTTTGCAGTCGATCACTGTTGCCATGACGGCACAAACCAAACCCCTTTTTTAATTCGATTTGACCAATAACTTACCAAATCATAAAGGAATGAATAAATAAGGGTTTGTGAATGTTGACAAAGCTAAGCCAGGAAGTCTTTGATATCCTAGCATCTGTGTTTGATATTCCACCGTTCTTTACTTGGCAATATAAGTCCATAGTATTAGGCATTATTGACCCGTCTTTTAAAATGAATGTATCAAAGGATGACAGTAGAGATGAGGTCCTCTAGTAATGAGAATCTTGTTACTTCAATAAGGCAATAAGGTTAAGTTGACGACCTGACAGCCTTACCAAATACACTCCAATGTGCAACCGTAGTGCCTCAAAGTATATCTCTAGCATGGCAAACACAGACCTGATCAATCCAAAAATCGTGATTAAATATCAGAGGGTTTTCTGTGACGTAATGCAATGTTATGCAGAAATGGCCAATGATCGCTTAATGGAATTCTACTCACATAATTTAGAACCAATCACAGCAGTTCCCTAAAGTGATTAAATTCCTGTCCCACGAACAGCAACACAGTTTGCGCGCATTTTAAAGAATAGTGTAAGGACTACGAGTCATTTTGAATTCATTTTCATTTTCAGGAGAGTAAACAATAGAAACCATATTAACAATTCATTATCAATTTTCGGCAATCAGAGTTTTAAGTTCTGAGATATCCAGCTAGCTAACCTGTTGAGCTTGTGGGACATACCAACGATAACAAAATTAATATAAAAAAACCCAGAGTTATTTAATCAATAAAAAAATTCAAAACTGATATAAAAAATATAAAGGCATGGTTTAAAAAACTTAAACAAAGAATCTCATTCTCGTAATATCGTTTCCGATTTTAAGACAAGAAAGCGAACAAAGATGAAGGAGAGAGATTGAGAGGGAACTCGTGTGCAAAATCTTTAGAGTCACTAAAGGCGGGTCAGGGAAATAAGCACTGTTCTTTTTAGGATAAGATAACCTTTCAACTAGGTATTTTAATTATTTTATTGCCATGAATATGGATACAACTCAAACAAAAAAATATTATTCTCTAGAGAGTTACACGTAATTTAAAATGTAAAAACATCACTCAAAAGCTTAATATAGGTCTATATCGTTTTAGTATAAATACACAGGTGATTATTGAAAATCTCGCGCGCTGATTGGTCGACAAACTCAGATTATCACATGATAATCACCTACAACGATAATCCAACATGGCGGAAAAAATGTGTCTTTTATCTTCTTTTTCCTCCTCCTTTTGAATGAATTTATACTAAAACAATTATTCACCTCTGGCTCAGTGAATATCGGGAATAATAACCTCAACTTCGTTTCGGTTAATATTCTCCGATATTCACTTCGCCTTCGGCGAATAATTGTTAAATAAAACTAGGTCTTAGAGATGTTCCAGTATGGTGGAAACTTCGAGGAATTGGTTAAGAAACAAAATTTGATCGATAAAAAGCTCTTAGGAATATTTCAAAACCTTCAAAAGTTATAATAATATAATTAACATTCGTCGATTGGTTGAGATTGTTGTCCTAGAAAAACACAAAGAAATGAATAATTTGCATGTTTATATTTTTTCAACAATATTCTGTCACGAATTATCAAAGTAGTAGAAGTATTATTATTATTATTATTATTATTATTACTTTTATTATATTTTTAATAATACGTTTTAACTTAGTAGATGCGGGATTTGGTCGCCATGCTTGTGCCTCTCAATGGCAAACCAAGTTGGCAGTCCCATAAATTTCAAATAATTTATGAGTTAAATCAATCGCTCGTATCTTCGTATGTATCTACAGCATCTTTTAACTCGAAATCCGGCTGAGATATATAGTTTTGGTTGTTCTTCCGGCCTATTGAATATTTTTTCCTATATATAAATGATTCCCCAGAAAATGTTTTCGATGACGTAGTGGAATACCAAGAATTTATAAGGTTTTATATGGAAGTGTCATTTGCGAAGTCATTAAAACGAGTGTTATGTTTTTCACTCGGCCTAATCTAGACCATGATTCAGTACCAAGGAGGGCAAAAACGTTGTTTACCTCGCTTTTGATAGACCCGAAAGGAAAAATACCTGCACAAGGAAAGTTTTCGATTTAGAGCGAGACCCCTTGAACTAAATATAATCGAAAAAGAGCTTTGACCTCCAGACCATGTATATTTATAATAGCTTCAAAGAATGAATATTTTCCATACCCTGCCAAGCATTCGTGAAAATTTCAAGTCACGTTTTTTTCTAATTTATCAATCCCCAGCGGGCAATAGAAAGCTATAGAGAGTCTGTCCCCCGGCTATATTTTGGCATTCATAGAAGTTGGAATTCGTTCAAAAATGATGAAAGGAGGCACCAGTCAACCTTTATCACCATTAATGAAGGTTGATTTGTAGTTTTATTCTTTGTTTGCTAGCTTTTTAAATTTACAATTGAAACTTGGTTTGACATTAAAGGGAATCTTGTAACGAATTTCAAAACGTTTTTCACCAGTTATATGCTATTCATTTGAATCGCAACTTTCACATTCTTATCGCTGATATTAATTACACACTTTTCTGTTGAATTATATAATTAGTAATTAGTACTTAACACAAGGGCAGAGCGATCACAGAAGGACAATGTATTATTTTCCCGCCAATACACACTGCACGTACGCGTTTCATCTTTAGAGTTTCCCGCCTCATCCACAGGAATCCCGCTGGCGCCCAGTTATGAAGTGCAAAACAGCAATATCCCAATTGGAGCCATATCAAAAAAACAAAAAAAAAAAAAAAAAAAAAAAAAAGAAAAAAAAAAGAAGAATAGAAAATAGAATTATAATCAGTTCATAAAAATAATGAAGTTTACGATTTTTTAGTCAAACTTTTGTTGTGGGGATGTCCTGCTACATATATTTCAGATGAGATGATTACATGCTTTGCAAAACAAGTTGATTATAAAATAAGGTCCCATATGTTGAATATATTAACATTGCAACATTTTCAGAAAAACGGATTTGGATCACACTATTTATAAACAGTCCTCTTCCCTAAACTTAATTGAGATATCTTATTTTTTCTTTTTTCAAACAATTTTCTTCCCTTTTTCTAACAGTAACATTTTAAAAAATTCTACTCATTTTGAAAGCGAAGTAATTTGGCCATTAATTCTTCAGTAATTTTATCCATTTTGGCTGCTTTCTCAGTTGCTCATGATCAGCTCAGTCTTTCAATTCGAACTCAAACAACTACTCAGTAAAATGTATCATTGCAAACATATGTTCAAGTCTAATCTGTGCACAAATAACGTTGCCAGACTGAATAATTCCTATAATAATATTCAACTTTATTTAAATATATATAACGTTACTTTCTTTTAAAAAAAATAATGATATCTGACATGTTTTTAAATGATTTTTCGATATATTTTCAATAGTTCAAAACGCGATAAAGAATCGTATTTTGGTGGTCTATTCCACCGATTGATATTTGTTGCATTTTTCCTCCTATTGTTTGCTAGAACCATTTGATGTTTGAATAAGAAATGAATAATATTATCAGCGGCTCGGCTAAAACTCTTTAGGCAAGCCACCAGAACTTTATCTTTATTAATAGGAATACGAAAATTGAGAATTCAAAAATTAAAAAGACGTGTAAACTTAAATATTTATAAACATTTATAGTTGCAATTGATATATATCTATATATTTATGGCATTTTGACATTTCGAGAAGATAGATTATATTGGATATAGTATAGAAATTAACTAAAAGTTTACTACTGGAATAGAACTTTCCAAATTCAATAATTTTGTAATTTGACTTAAAGAAATAAAAAAAAAAATATATAATGCTTTCAATCTCTTCAGAACTTGACAAATACCCAAAGTTGAGGACCAAAAGGCATTCTAATTTCAATACCTATTAACATTTTTGGCAATATTTCAACTCAACTCACAAACTCCAATTAATAAGATGAAATTTTTTTGTTAACATCTTAATTAACAACCAGTTAAAATATTTCAAACTGGCCTTGAATTTTTTTAAATAAAAATCTTGACTCTTTAAAGAAATGCTTATTGAATATTTTCATTCATACATGTACTTAGGAAAATTTAACATTTGAATGTATTTTTCAAACTCTTTGGTGAATGTATAAAGCGTTCAAATTCTACAACAAAAACACTATTGACTGGTTGTCGGAAAAAAAAACAAAAAACAAAAAAACAAACTTGTATTCATTTTATCATTCTATAATATATAAATATGATGCTGTGATGCATAGGTATAATAAAAAGAATAAAATAAGAGGAAAAAAATGCGATGATATAATCGAATCAATTTTTATTTCAATTCACACTATCGATTCAGACTAACTCGAACATGAATTTTGATCTCTTTATCCGATAATCAGAAAACGTATCGATAAGAAAACAAGGTTTATTCGTTTGTAAGATACATATTTATAAAGCTTTCATATCGTCAATAGTTTACTAAAGGGTTACTAGTCTTGAGAGAGACAAACGTGACTGAGACGATCCCAATTTATCTGAACATGCGCAATATGGCGACTCAATGAGCTCCAGAACTACCAAATAATTAATTTTCTAAAGTTCTTTTTCATTGAAAATCCTAAAAATTATTGCCAAAATTTTGCCGTTTTCTTTCACAGAAGGTCTGGAGCGTACAGACAGCAACAAAAAGTTTTTCAGCGCACTTTGTAGGCAACGGTTTCAGAACAGTTCAGTCTGTCGTTAACTAGAAGCCACAGAAAAAGAAGGATTTACAAGGTTTCAAAATAACTGAATCGCCTAACAATTTAGAGATATCGGCAACAAAATTTCAAACATTGTTTTCTTTTTTTCAACAATACCTTAAAACTGTTCCAAAACACAGGAACTAAGCTAAGACATGATTGCCTGAGTTTCTGCACGACTCCGTTGGCTCGAAAAAGCGGCCAAACGTGTTCGTTTCTCCTCGTGCTGAAGTATCTAGTTACATTAAGAATCAGGTTTTGTTTTTCAAGAGGTTTCTTTCTAACCGGGTGGTGAAAAAGTATCGGCATTGTATATAATAAAATCATTTGGTTTTTGTGGTTCGTTTTCGGTCTATTAAACCAAGGCAGCTCAAAGACTCATGGTAAAATATATAAATCTCGGAGGAAAAATAATTATGAGCAAATGAAATGAAAGAATCGTTGTATTGCAAAGCCATAAAATCGGTTTGCAAGAAGGTAGAATTAAATGAAACTTAATACGATTATAATAATTTTTGCTTTTCAGCACGAGAACGAATCCCAGAATTGTTCTAAACAATTCAATAATCTTACGCAGGATTTGGTTGTATTTTTGAGCTAAGGTGCCCATACTTTTACTTGTGTTTTGACGATTGTATCTGTTTGAATTGGTTTTAGTTTTAACTATTTTAAGAGCAATTCTCTGAAGCAAATTTGAAACAATGTAAAGTGTACAAAATTTCGCTTCCATTGTACTGTCATTTTATATTTATCTTAAAACTTTTGAGATAAAGAATTTTTTGTGAGATTAAAGACTTCAGGTTCGAATTTCATAACGAGTGAATAAGGCAATCTTTCCGTTAATGTCTCTTTGAATAAGATGAAATAAATTTAATTCCTGCAATAACTTTTACATTTATATGGAAAATAACAAGAAGAAAAACAAAGCGACAGTAACTATTGTCGATTGTTGAACAGTTATGCAAACAGATAAAGAACAAACGAGCTGATTTAATGAAAGAAAGTTGGAAAACCCGTCTGTTTTCTTTCGTACGACGAGATGTCCGCATATTTGTAATGGAACATACATTTTACTGCCTAGTTCAAACGACTTTATGCTTCTTATTAATTGATTATTTAAAAATATCATTGTGAAAATTCCTTATTCATCGAAAACATTAAAGTATGGATATAAGAAAGTTTTTCTTCAGTCATTAAACTAGAAAATATAAACTGATTTACTATGGCTTACAAATATTTTCAATTGTGATATGTTTTGTTCTTCTGAGATCTTTAAATTTCACAAAAAGACTTTGAAAGTCCTCAGTAACAAATGATGAAGCTTTAAATCATGTACTGCTGATTTCTACAGAAAAAGTAAATAAACTTTTGAAGGACTAGGGCTTTGGTCATTATTGCTATATACTAACCGTTATCTCAGTTTCAACTTTTGCCACCACAAAGAAGTTGCCATATTTTTTAACTTTCTCGTACTATTTCCTTTTCTTTCTTGCTTTTCATACTAGATTCTTCCCTTCATGAGAAAAATAAACCCCAAAAATGAGCCCACATGAAAAGATCTCAAAGAAAACCCAAACGTAAAAGGAATTTTTACGGATGATGCAATTTCATGACCCAAAATTGCTAACAGGTTTTCCTGTGTTTTTGTCAACGAAGCGAATACACTTTGGAATTTTTTTTACCAAATTCATTTTATTTTCATGTGGCTGTATTGTTTGCCCTGACACAAATTCAGGGTTTGAATAAAGACTTGTTTTACATGCTTGATCGAAAAAGAATCATAAAAACTTTCAATGATTGTGCAACTATATCAATCCCAGTTTTTTTCGAGCGTTTGTAGCCCGTGTGCGAATCGTTTCGACTAGTACTATTGTACAAAAATCACTTGGCTTTTTCGTTCACTGAAACAATTACAAAATCTTTTTATAATATCTTTACAAGTGCTAACTTATATGTTAATATATGAAGTGCTGCCTTAAATACTATTTCCTTAGACACAATGAAACAACGGGTTTAAAGGAGCGAACATTATACAATTCAAATCTATTCTATCCTATGACTACCTGTACTTAAAGGTTCAATTCTTATCTTACAAACAAAAAAAAGTATATATTGTTTATAGAAGTCTGTATAGCTTTGCGTGGAAAGCGAAACAGATCACAGACTAGTAGTTCTTTTTGTTTTCGTTCTAATTTTCTCATGCAATTTCCATCAAGCTGTGGAGTTCCTTTTCATCTTGCTTGGTGACTATATGCTATACGTGGCTAATAGAAATGATTCAGCTCATCGAGCGTTATTCGCAGGATACTGTGTGCACTGTCCATAATGCGATTTGCAGTACGGGTTTGACAGTTGATACATGGCTGGAACTTTTTCGTTTCGCTCCACAACGGTACTCTGCTGGTAGCTTGGACTCTGAGGCAAGAGAGCCAAGGACATGTGATATTCAGGTCGACCTTGTGGTGGAATTGAAAAGCTACCTGGAATGCCATAGTTAGGTCTTTTGGTAATGGAAGATGTGGAAACAGAAGGTGAACCATGTAGAGGCATCATGAAGCTCTCTGAGTACGGTGGTGGTACATGAGGGCTTAAATAGTGGTGCATTGGGATGGAATATCCCGGGGATAATGAATCTGCAGCAGCACCGTATCCAAAGGTAGAATACGGTTCTTTTGTCCTTGAAGATTTGTTCTTGCGTCGGCGAGGTTTGTACGAGTAATCGGGATACTTCTGGTTATGGACAGAGCGCAGGTGCTTCGCTTCCATGACGAAGGGACGCTTTTCCTCTTCACTCAACCTGCTCCACTCGGCTCCAAGAAGCTTGCTTATCTCACAGTTCAGCATGTTTGGATACTTGAGGGCAAGCTTACGTCTTTCTGTCCTGGACCAAACCATAAAGGCATTCATAGGTCTCTTTATATGTGTCTCGTCTGCTTCTGCCATTTCGATGAGTTCTCCAATACTAATAATCGAAGCTGGTCTGATGGTTTTTTAAGTGAAGCTGTATCTCAGAACTTCACTCGTTTTTTCGTCCTTCGAGCCACTCCCAGTTTCACAATGATACAGCAAAGCTTTGAATCGTGAGTACGAAGAATAAAAAATTGACTATAGCAATCTAAAAAGTCTTTCAATAGGACTTGGATTTTGTCTCTTCCAGTTGATAGTCTATCGTTTGACTTGGCAATACTGAAAGTAGCATTTAGCTCACCTCTATATAACAGCACAAGAACAATACCCAATGCTATGAATAATTCATCTTGAATTCAGGGTTCGTATCCGAGCGTCGTTCAACGTATTGTTAGGTGGGAATGATTCATTCTGCAGCTGTTCCGCGACAAACAATAATACGAACGTCACTCATGAAAGCCAGCTTGAATACAGCTACAGCCCTTTACTGTGAAACAACATAATTGAACTTTAAACGGCACACGAATGTAAAGATTTACTTCAGACAAGATAAATTAATCTTTTTTGTCTAAAGCTTTAGTCTCTCTTGTTCTTTTGGGCTAATGACTGCTCTATCTTTGTACTTTAGTTCATATACGTTTTGTTCATTTCATCGCACCCTCATCATCTCCGTGAACATGGTCGAAAAACCTCATACTTTTGGTGCAATCTTTATATATATTTTTTCTATTCATCCAGTAAAACTTTACCTATACGTTTTTTAACTTCATATAAAGTGCCATCAAAACAGCAAAATATTTTAATAAATATTTAATGACATTAACATTTTTAGGTCCATCTATTTGCCAACCTACTTACGATTAACGTTTTTAAAACGTTAAGGCTTGGAACAACCAAGCAAAGTCTTGACAACTCATTTTTAAGTCGCCCCGCAGCGTCATTTTATCATCATAACCAGTTGAGTTGTCAAAAAAAAAAAACAGTTTCAGAGAAATATTTTTTTACCAGGCTATGAATATTAATGATACGATGGACAAATATAGATAAATCTATCTATGTAATAGAAAACTACAGTTTAAGAGAAGGTTTCTATCAGAAGTCGAGAAGGGAGTTCGAGTGAGTACCGGAGTGGCATGTAAGAAAAATATTTTTAGTGATTTAATGAAGGCACCTAGTTTGTAAGTCAATGTTTGCAAAGCTGCAATGTCTTGAGAACATGAACAAAACGTTTTCAAGATACGACTGACGTTGTGTGATTAAATTTTTAATCTCAAGTTGAATACTTGGGGAAAGTTTGGTCAGAATTAATTCACTTTTAGGTAAATACAGTAGAGTCCACATACTTCAGTTGTATAAAAATTTACATTTGCAATTTCTAAAGAATTCACAAAGAAATAAATAATACGTTTATTGCTAAAATAAGATATGTAAAACAACTGGTATTGGAAATAGTTATTTTATATAAAAGATCAAGGTATTTTTTCTTTTATGTCCAAAGATCAAAGTAAATGGATTTTATTTCAAATTATATCTGAAAACATTTGGACAGTAAATGAATGCATAGTCTTAGATCTTTATCTGGTTCTGTTGCTATTCTTGCAATACTAAATCAAGCGATACAAAGCATGATCTGACTCGTAGTATCAAGTATTAACTGACTAGAATCAACTGAATTAACTGGGTATGAACCATTCTTGAAATGATAGCATGGTCCAACTCAGTCAGTCATGCATGCTGAAGTCCCGGGGCTGAAGTGTATTTGACTGATATATACACATTTCATATATATATATATATTTTTTTTTTTTCAGTATATACTGATTATATACATATCAATACATGTATATTTAAAAGTCAAACGCTTCCTGAACAACCTCTGGTGCCATGCTATATCTGGGTGATTGGATTCACTCTATTCATATATTCTCTTTAAACCTCTCTGAGTCCTTTTGGATCCTCCAATGCCTGTGTGGTCGTCGTTGCCATCCAGTTTTTGTACACTTCATATACACACATATACATATATATGGAAATTAACCTTGATTAGAAGCTAAGATCTATGAGATAAAAAAGTGACATATTTACTGGAATAGATGTATATATTGCTTGTAATATATATGATAACATTTTAATGTTCTTTATCTGGTTAGGGTTATTGTAAACAGTTCTACTTAATATTCATGTGTATACGCATTGTGTGGACCTGTACTGCGAAGTGACTTATCATCGTAAGGACACTATTTTTCCCCCTAATTTTTGCAGTAGTTTTACACCTTAAACTTAACACTATTCAAAAAAATTTCCAATATATATTTCAAGAAGAGAAAGGAGAAATATATTGCTCAGTAATTACCAGGTCAGAACAGGAAAATGCAATCACAACTGAGCCATTAAATTTATTGTTCACCATATTATATTGTTCCTTCGAATGAACAAAATCCATCTAGTTTTATTCAAAACTGAGTAAGATATCACACATGAAGTCCAAATGAATTATAACTTCCAAGTTTATTCAAAGAACACTAGAAAACATTGATAATAGGCAAGAGTTGGCAGATTTTAGTATTAAGTTTCCCTGGATGAGTTCTGTAGCATAAAGAAACTATAAACTAATAAACTGCTTAAAAAACTATTCTCCTATTTACGACCTATAATTTTTAAATCCTGTACTCAGTCGGTAATGGTTTATTTACTCTAGGTCCTTCGATGAGCTTCTAAATGGCTGCGAATATGGACTATAAATGGAATATAATGACAAGAAGAAGATAGTGCTCTTGTCTTAGAGCTTATGTCGTGGTGGTTCAAGTTCATACGGTACACAATACCCCGTAGGAATAAGGAAAGTAAAAAACATCTGGGTGAAATAATATTCTTTGAAGCTAAAAAACCAAATGCACTGTGAGCTCAAATTACACGAATCTTGCCTTCCTTTCGATTTCGATTTCATATTTCATCTTCAAACACTGTCAATCAAATCATATTTTCAATGTCTAAAACAACACAGTTAACACTGAATGAACTTCAAGAACCTATTAAAAAACATTCCTAGACCAATCAAAATGTATCTTTATTCTTATGTATAAAATTACCCAAGATCACGTGATTGTAAAGTCATCTGGGCGTGATGGCGACATCAAACAAACCCTCTCGAATGTATGTCCTACTAAGCTGGATTTTTATTAGTTCTCATAATTTTATTGACATTTCTTATTATGAGTCAGCGAAATTTTGATGGCCTCCCTCTTGTTACCTCAGCTATTTTATACTATATATGTTATGGATTTGTTGTTGATTTAAAATTTAATTTTTTGGTAGAAATAACGGTCACTGAAGAATAAACGTTGAATTACAACTCCAAATGTTAATTACTATGATTTAGTGAGAATTTGAGGTATTCTTGTCAGATATCTTAGCTCGAACCAGCTACGTACCCAGCTTTCTTACTATGTTTACATTGATTCGCAGAGTGAACGAACGCTTGCCTAAAGATTGCAAGCAAAAAAAGAAGGCCAATGATAAACGTGGCATTATATTTTGAACCGGCTAATCATGAATAATTTGATAAAGGTGAGCAAGTAATTATATCTTTTTTTTGAGTGAAAAGTCCTGATCAATGAATCTTTCATTCACATCCTATTCATAGCACAGGAAATATCGAAAATATATACTGAAAATAAAAGACGTGCCAGGGCAAAATGAAGTTTCCGTTGTTTTTCCCAACACACTAACAACAGGTATTTACAATGTTTTACAATCACTGAGTTAGCGAACAATGAGCGATTATTAATGTTTTCAGAAAAAAATGCATGAAAAATAAAAGATAATATTTTGAGTACAACACAAATTTATTATTGAGAAAGTCTACTTTAGGAAATGCTAGTTCCCCAAAAGATATGGGACGAATGCGAGATGATCGAGCCCATGTTGTGAAGAATTGTTGATTTTCTCACAGGAAAGTTAAGTAGAGACGCCGTATCTAGAAGCATACGAGAAAAATGAAAAGAACTTTTACACAACGTAGCGAGTTTGAGTTTGAATCCTGAAACGCTTAAATACTTCAGTATAAAAAGTCTTTTTCAACTTTAGCTATAAGTAAGTGTTATGACGTCAGTCGGCTCAAGTCACTGTATGCTTAAATTATTTCTCTTCGGCAATAAAAAAAAACAATGTATAGTCCTGATAGAAGAAGAAGAAGAAGAAGAAGAAGAAGAAGAAGAAGAAGAAGAAGAAGAAGAAGAAGAAGAAGAAAATGGTTTAGTTTAAAATACAACTTACTGATTGAAGCTGAATTACATGTATATAAATTTAAAAATCACAAATATCATCAAATTACAAAATCGGAATTTGAAATATATAGAGACAGAAAAGCTAATGCTAACTCCGGAATCAAATACAGCTGGAATATGATAACACTGTAGTGAGAAATTTCATGCTCTAAGAATTTTTTTTCCATTAATACTTGCCTCGATACAAAACAAGGCAGGTAAAGCTGAGTGTCACGAGCCCGCGTTTCTTCTGGTCAGCATTAGCTCCACATGAAGTAGACACTTCATGTTTAATGGGTGATCGCGTTTTTTCTTTTGCGTTGAATATTTAGTACATTAAGTTGACATTTAAAGTGAAGAACAATCGTGGCAAGCAATAGACAAGTACTCATAGTGTTAACTTTGAACAACATTAAATGTCTTTGATGCCCGTTCAAGTGCATCACGCCTTAAGGCTGGTCCCAGCTAACACTAACTGTTTAATTTATTAATTAGCTGGCAAAAAGCCAAACCAAAAATGAACATTTGAAGCTTGATATGTTGGTATTGTTCATTTGTTTTTAAAGATTTTGTTCGTGTAACGCCTAGATTTTACGCCCCTCGCTTCTCTCCTCCACACACTTTTCTCTCTCCTCTCTCATCTCTCCTCTGCCCATGTTAAGAAAAACATTTTCAGAGTCAAGCGTTAGGAAAAAATGTAGTCCTTGACCAAAATGGGTCTACATGCATATAGAACATTTACTGTTAATAGGTTATTATTGTTTAAGACAGTGATCTGTTCAGTACTAATGAGAAGTTTTATTTTGGACTTGAGAACTTTAGTATTTTTTGCACTGATAACTTGTCAATGAGATGATGACCGAAGGCCGTATCTTAAATAATTTATGACAGAAGTAGACACAGGATTTTGATTGGGTGGATAATTTTAAGTAAATTAGGCATCCACTCGGATCCGTAAATGTATGAGTAATGCGTATTTCTTCTTTGAATAAAGATGATTGTATTTCATTGACATATCTTTCTACTTCCTAATATAAAGTGAAGAGATAATTCTTCAACCATTCACATTATCACTGTAACTGGGGCAGTCAAGGTCACTCTAGGTCATATCAACAGTAAGCATTAAAAAACTTGACAAAATGAAGGATTTATATAAAATTTTTTCCAACATTACCATCAAAGGGTATCTACTCAATATTTTTGACTAAAATGCTTTCGCAGATGAGCCATAACGTAATGCCTTAATCCTTTCATATTGGCTAGGCAACTATGTTAGATACAGGATGAACACTATGAAGCTCACTTGTTGGATTTATATTTGTAATTTGACAGCTTTGAAATAATGTTTGTCATATTAAGGCCAAGATGTAAATATAAATTGACAATCGCATTTGTATAACTGCTCCTACAGCTGTGGAAAGTATTCAAACTCTTTTGATTCGCAGCTCTTGGGAAAAACTTCTAGTAAATAATAAATATTTTTGACTACAAGATATTGGATGAATTTAACATGCCTAAGATAATATGTGAGTAGGAGAGGAGATAAGGAAGGCACTGAATTTGTAAGTAGTTGTTTTTCTTATTTTGAGTTGTGCACATAATATACGATATGTAAAGGGAAATCGGACAGAAGGAAGAGGAAGGACAGGAGGGAAGGAAAAGGGAGGAGGAAGGAAGGAAGAAGGAAGGAAAGAGGGAAGGAGAGGAGAGGGAGGAGGAAGGAAGGGAGGAAGGAGAAGGGAGGAAGGGAGGAAGGGAGAAGGGGAAGGAGGGAGGCAGGGGAGAGGGAGGACAGGGAGGAGGGAGGAAGGGAGGGAGGAGGGAAGGGGGAGGTGGGAAGGGAGGAAGGGAGGACGGGAGGAAGGGGAGGGAGGAGAGGAAGGAGGAGGGAGGAAGGGAGGAAGGGAGCAAGGGAGGAAGGGAGGAGGAAGGGAGGAAGGGAGGACGGGAGGAAGGGAGCTGGGCAGGAAGGCAGGTCGAGGAATGTCGGGAGAATTGGAGGGAGTTATTCCTTCTTCTTTCTCTTAGTTGCTTCCTTATTATTGCTGCCTGTCTTCAGTTATTCTTCTCATTTCTGTTCTTCGTCCTTCCCACTTTCCTTCCTTCCTTTCTTCTTATTCATTCCTTCTTTCCTTCGTTTTTTCGTTTTTTCGTTTCTTGCTTCCTTACACTCTTCGTCCTTTCCTTGTTTTTCTCTTCTTCTTCTTCTACTTCTTCTTCTTCTTCTTCTTCTTCTTCTTCTCATTCTTGGATTCCTAGTTTTCTCCAGTTTGAAAACCTTGACTTCTTGTCAGTAACGACACTTTAAACCCAATCAACAGCCCTCGAATTGATTTGCAAATAGCATTGACATCAATCCATGTTTGAGGCTTCCACAATCACCCGAAAAGGGGAAAGCTAAACATTACTCAGCTGCAAAGCTGTTCTCCCTAAGTATTGTAAGATGTTTTTATTTGTCCATATATATGCACTATACTTTGCTGTGTTGCCATGAGAAAGATCTCAGCTCAACAGAAGAGAGATCGTCCCCATTTGCTTGTAACTGCATAAACTTCTCATACAAAGACCCTCTGTCCACAGCTGAAGTTTTAAACTCTTGTAAAAATTGCAAGCCAAGACCTAGCCAGTAATCTGGTTACCGAGGGAAAGATTCTCGTCTACCCAGCAACGTAGGCTTGGCATGTCATTATCAATTCTCTGCTTAGTCTCAGACAACCAACTCGTGACGAAGCTGGATTAAAGTTTGTTTCGATTGGCATGGGGGATGATTGTATTGGAGAGTTAAACCCTGAACCGATTGAGTATAGATTTGAGTAAGTGTGCGGATATTTAATGGAACACCTGGTTTTGACTAGTGTTAAGAGTTTATTAGAATCAATACACCCGACAAAGCTCAAGCAATGTCCCCTGACAAATTTGCATGTATACATTAATACATATATATATATATATATATATTATAAATAGTGCCTTTTGGGCAGTATGTCAACACAAAACGTTAATGAGTGAACATAGGCTTACCCTTGTTCTGCTAGTTCCAACAAAGAATTTTAATGTTTTTAGGTTAGATAATCTTTGTAAGTTCACAAAGGGGGGAAGGTAATCGGCTTAGAGGAGTGGTTGTGTAAGGCGTAGATGGCTTTTGTTGACTCAAAGCACCCTTAGATTCAAGGCTATTGAACCCTACCCACCCCTGGCTGTCATCAAATGGCTCGTTTGTTATCAACCCAGTATATCGATGACATTATCTTTTCGTAAGAAAATACACACAGAAACGGTGTTTTAACGCCCAAGTCGTGTAGGGTTTTGTTTTCGAATGATAATCTGCCCAGCGTTTTGTACTTGACGATCACCTAATGGCCAAGTCTTAAAGCATGGAACATGGCTCTCAACAAAGACTTAGTTGAGGTGATTAGTTGCACACGTGTGGGGCTATTTTAATTCGAACAACACCACGTTGAGCAAACAGTCTAAATCACTAGATAATACTCTCTACTGACTTTCTAATGTGTTGTTTTTTGTTCATGATGTAAATCCATACTCGCTGTCACTTCTCTAGCAACCTCGACTCTCAAAACCCCTCTTAGCACTAAATCTTTAAAATTTAAAACTCCCAGTAGAAATGTATCCTTTGAATAGAAACATCGTTTCTAAAACACCTTTTTGATCGGCCGCCAAAAGCAATGCTTTTTTTCTGGCGTTTTTGATACTCAAACTAAAGACGTGGCAAGCCATTGATATGCAAATGAGATGTCTGAACTATTTTTAATATCAAAAATAGACGTTTTGAAATACTCTTTTAAATGGAGAAGAATTGAGTAAATTTCAATAAAAAATTACCATAATAAACACGAAATGCGTGAAAATTGTAAAACAGAAAGAAATGTCTCACATGTGTAGAAATTGTTTTTTAATTTGACGATTAAGTTTGAGGCAAAAATCAAAATTTCAGAACTTTCAGAACGATTTGAAAATGGAAATAAGAAAAGATTTGAAATCGCATTGTCATCGAAGGAACTTGCATAACTTGTTCTTTGAAGGTAAGCATTTGTTATGTCTTGTATTTGTTTCTATTTTTACGAGTAATCCCGACTAACTTTAAGCCGAAATATGATTTGGTTGCAAAGGTTTTGGCATCGTCCTCAATTCCTAAATTTGTACTTAAATACTGAAGAAACTGCTCAGTGTTTTTCGCAGAAATTAAACTTAACTTATTGGTATGTAATTTGATTTAAAACTACAAGAAAATATTAATAATGAAATGGTTGTGATTTAAGTTTTATTTATTTATTTATTTTATTATTTTTTTAAATTTTTTTGCTGAAATAAATTATTCAAGGGAACCTGCGAATATCTCGGCTGATTTTTGTTTTCAATTCATACGCTAAATAAACTTTAATTAAAAAACGACCTAAAAAAGTGAAGGAATATCGATAGGAATTGTGCTCTTGATAAGAAAAAATAAGAAGCCACCTCATGCTCAACTTGAATAACCTTTTTTTTCAGCAAAATGAAGCACATTTTGATGTCATATTTTTCTTTTTTAAATCTTAACTGAGTGATAGAAATAAACCGATTTAGTTTTTTGTTTTCTTCTAGGAAAACATGATAAAGCCTTTGGTCGTTTTACGTTTTACCGGCAACTTTTTAAAATTTCTTTCTTTGATTTTTTTCAAAAACTTTTTATTTTTGCTTTTCCTGTTTATGCTTTATATCCGGTTCTCAAACACGTTACCAAAACTGAGGTGTCGATTTCACTAAGCGTTGTTATTGGATGATTTGAACTTATTTCTGCTTTTTGATTGGCCAAAGCGGAAGCCAATTGTAAGCTACCGGCCTTTTTTTTTTTTTTTTTTTTTTTCCCGATGTGCGCATATAAATTAACTGAGTGTGTGTTTGATAAAAAATAAAAAAATAAAAAAAATTCCTATAAATTAAGGTGGTTGACTACAACCGTTAATTGGTTGAAGGCATCTCTTGCCTCCAAATAGGATTATACCCTTAGCCATTGCAGGTCGAACCAATAACCTAGCCCTCAGGTTTCAGAGTAGAGTACAGAAGAAATCTACCACCGGCCCTTCAGGTTGTGGGGTCGGGCCAACGTTAACCCTACTTCCATCTAATATCTTCCAGCTGATCTGAGAAAAATGGTAGCCAATGAGAATCATTCAAGAAAAGTTGCAAAAAGGTGTCAATTTTTCTATCAGGCTACTTAAAAGTAAAAAATAACGTTTGCTATAACTAAGATATAACGCGCGCTCTGATTGGTTCATCACCTATAAAGAAAAATGTATGGAGCACTCGTATGGAGCACGCTGGTGACGTCAATTTTGTGAAAATTCGGCGAAAAATGCAGGCATTTAGATAAGTGAAACTAAAACGACTACTAACTGGTCTACTTTTCTGTAAATTTCAAGGTAAAATATAACTATTGATTTCCTTTCCATTAAAAGTTTATAGCGTATTTGTTTGAGCTCAAGTTTGGCTTACTAAAAAATCGCCCCTCCACCGGCCAGCGCACTACAGCGAAATCAAAAAGTCTTGCAGTTGAGAAGTCAATTAGTTCAGTTTTTCTTGCTCAATCCGCCGTACAGGTCCCCACAGCAGTCCAGCAAACCACCACGATGGTTACTGGAGTCCAGGTAAAGCCAATGATGCATTCTTTCGACTCAGTTTTCGAAAAATTATTTACGGTTCAAGATGTTCAGATAATTTGCAGACAAGCGCCAACGAAGATCGCTAAATCGACTTCTCCTCAGTCAAATGAACTTTAAAACTTTCTTGTGAATGGAAACGTTTAAGAATACATTTAGGAACTGCTTCCCTTGCATGAATTTTTCGGAAAAAGTTTTAAAAATGAAGTTTAAAATGCCCATTGAGCTGTTTTTGTTCCGAACACGAGACTTGACTGATTTCCGAATTTGGCTCGTAAAGTATCGTGCTCGCATCTTAGGAGAATCTGTGATTTGATCAGAGCGAAATAAACAGTTTTTATCGTGTAAAGTTGTTCTTTATGTTATAAAAGCAATGGTCAATGCTATAGCAGTGCTAGGCATTGACCATTGCTTAAATATACTTTTGTTGCGATGGCGAGTGGTTTTTTTTCGCTTTCCAAATTTTACAGGCTTCGTGACACCCCTATTTTCCAGTGACGTCATTTCAACGTCACTATTTCATTTCAGCTTGTTGTTGCGGAAACTATGATGACGAGAACATAAATTTACAACGCAGCCTTATATCAAACTGGGAGAAGGGGATTAGTATAGGAAATACAACAGTTCGTGATGAATTAATGAAAAATAACGCGCGCATTTGATGAAAGTGACTTAATACCACAAGTGCGTAGCATGAGTGATATTAACCCCCTTTTATCGAATGCAAGTGGTATTTTTCATTAAGTATTCGAGAACTAAGGTTGGTATTTCCTTTTAATAAAACATCTACATAAAATACGCGTTTCTGAAGTAAAATATTTTGCATTCCAAAGAACACCCGATAAAACGTTCTCGGATATAAGAAAAAAACAAGTATTTTATATAGATGTGGTATTGATAGTAAGTAATTTTCTAGATCCACACGGCAAAATTCGACATAAAAAATTAATTCACAAAAAAAAAAAAAAAAAAAACCCAAACCCCCCCCCCCCCCAAAAAAAACAAAACCAAACCAAAACAAAACAAAACAAAACAAACCTCCCCCCAAAAAAAAGCAAAAACAAAAAAAAAAAAAAAAAACAAACAACAAAAAACAAACAAACAAAAACAAACAAACAAAAAACAAACAAACAAAAGACGACATGAAATTTTATTTGCATCCATTTATTTGAACGTCAAGCGAATAATGCAAGAAAACGATCGGCAAAAACACCAAAAATGATAAAATTTTTAAAAAGTTTTCTTGAATGACTTTTTTTTGGAGTAACATGGCTCCATACCGTGGGTGAATTTACATAAATAAATGTTTAGTATTAAATTCAATGATACAGGATCATTCTGTATGAGTTGGCATCCCTTTCCAATATTGGAACCTGTATGAAATAAAGGGATAAAGATAAGTCGATCTAATCGCGATGCGCAATGCACCGTGGGAGCTTCAGGGTAGGGTAGGGTAGGGTAGGGTAGGGTAGGGTAGGGTAGGGTAGGGTAGGGTAGGGTAGGGTAGGGTAGGATAGGGTAGGGTAGGGTAGGGTAGGGTAGGGTAGGGTAGGGTAGGGTAGGGTAGGGTAGGGTAGGGTAGGGTAGGGTAGGGTAGGGTAGGATAGGGTAGGGTAGGTTGAACTACTTACTTGTCAAACACAGACTTGTATCGTTTGACAAACATTTTTCTCAAGGTACCGTCAGGGTGGGTTAGTCGTTGACCTAAATGGCTTTGCTCTTCGTAGACCAAGGCAAGATCAAGTAACGGGAATCGTCTGTAAAATATAAGTAATATAAGGATAAAGAGTGATTTAATCCTGTGTAAAAAAAAAAGTTTATTGTTTTCTTTGGTTTTTTTTAACATACATTACATATAAAAAGTTGGGTTTCTTTTTCACGGGTAAAGTAGAAACTTACTTTATGTGATGCAATTATTTTTTTGTGTCTCTCCCACTCAAGGGCGCTAGAACAGACGGATTGGTTTACATATGTGTGTGTTTGTTTCAGTTATACGCAGATTTCAGTCAAATTGAATTGATATATGTTTGGTACGTAAGATTTAGGAAGACCGTTAGTTGGAAAGGACCTTTTTATACATGTACAAGATGAGTGAACTGGATTTAGTGTGTATTTAGGAATAACTGCAACAAACATATATCAATTCAATTCGAAATCTACGAAAAACTGAAACAAATACACACATATATGACGCCATCCGTCTGTCCTAGCGCAATGTCCCACCCAGTAAAATGATGAAATTGTTAAAAAGCGAAAAAAAGGCAGATTGATACCAGATTGAAATCACAGTTCGCACAACATTCCAGCAGAGGTCAATGCGAGCGGGAATAATTTTGGTACTAACATAGCTTTCGTAGGCCGGGGTCATACTTACTCGACATCATCAGCTTCAATTCTGTTGGTCTTGATAGCGTAAGCCTCAAGGTCGTTAACTATATCTTGTTCAGTTAATGCCTCGGTCATATCATCGATAGGACCAAACCCCAGAAACACAGTATTACACATCCTATATGAAAATCATTTTTAAAAAACATTTTAAAAAACCTCATGAACTGTACCAGTGTAGACAACCAAAGTGGGCTAGAGCGCATGCAGTAAAACCATGAAATAAAAACGAAGTTGATACTGACAAATAGCACAAAAATTTTTTTCCGATTCCGTAGCAGTAGCGCACTCGCCTCTTACCCCTGGGGCTTCGGGTTCGATCAACAGACTTGGCATCACATGTATTGAGTAGAGTTTTTAGGCTTCTTCGTGGCTTAATTCGAAGATTTTTCTCCCAGGGTTCATTTCGTTTTTCCCTTCTCCGCAAAACTTAAAATGCTAAATTCCAATTCGTTTTACGAGATACTATCCCTGCCCTAACTTAGATCAGCCCAGCGGATACTTTATGGTTCCGCAGGGACCGCGGAGCCGGGGGTGCTGGGGTGGGGGAGGGGGAGCCCCCCCCTTTTTGCGCCAAAAATACGAATATAAATAAAAAACGCCCCCCCCCGAAATTTGATGCTCGATATAGTAGGGTAATTTGTTGTCACTCTGAATCGAGTTTATTACTCGTTTAGTTATATCGTAACAAAAACTTACGTTATAACTTCGGATCTTGACAGATACTTTAGAGAACACATATTGATAAAGACAAACAAAAACAGCTCGGCTAGTCGGGGATTTGTATCTACTAGAGAATCTGGAATGAAAAAGTAGCATAAATATTAATATTATTAATAGTATTAATAAATAATAGTAATGAAACTGAAAATGAATAACGATTGGGTACCCTGTGTTAGGTTTTTTTTTGAGATGAGAGGGGTGCTATAGAAGTCTCCCACGTGGTCTGTTGGGGCGTTCGGTAATAAAGCAAGCAGGAAGGGACGTAAGCACGAAAAAAGTGTAAGGAGCACTTCAATTAATACAGTAAATACAGTACTCTGTATATTAAAGTGCTTACACTGTGTCCATGAAATAAGATCTAAATAGTTACTACCTAAATAAGAACCTGTTCAGGCTGACTTGGAAAAATCTAGCTTCTTATACGCGGGGTTTTACTGTATTACTGAGCGGAGCACGGAAAAAGCTGTTTTATTCGTTTTATTAGAATAGTTACCAACGTTATTTCGGTATTGAATTTTTTTACGTAAAAGCAGCACTTCGCGCGCGAGCGGTGGCGTCAGCACTGTGTTCTGTTCACAGCTTTTGACCAATCAGCGCGCATGTACTATCCTAACTATATAATAAAATGTATTATGTATACAGTGCGTGCAACCATGTGACTCAAAATTTTTTGAGATGTGAATAACAATGAAACAACCGCCATGCTAGTTGATCTAACAAGAAAAGCTAATGAAGAATGCTTTGTTATCGTAACCAAGAGGGTGTTTATGACGTAACATGCACATTCTCTATTGATGGTGTAGGACCCTTTCCAAGAGAAAACGTAGCAATCATATTAAGGGTATTACAGTGTGGGCACCATAATAGGGACCACTTTTACAAGTTATCACGATTGAGAGTGAGAACTGCAGCCAATCAGGAGGGAGCGGAATCAGTATCATTTTAACCTAAGCCAATCACAATCTCTCATTCCCACGATTGTGGACAACATCTATTTTTCTTGCTTGTCAGGAAAGGTGATGCGGTAAGCAAACATCTCATTGATCAAGTACAAAAACTAAACCACACTCACTTTCCTTCATTTCTGTATTCAATGGACAAGTCATTTCACAATATCCTGGATCACTTAGTATTTCTAGCAGCTAGAATAATACAAAAGGAAAGTTAAAGGTCTGTTCAACTTTTATTAGGGAGTGGGGAGGTGGTGGGCCCTTTATTTTTTATCGCATAGGAGGGAGGGGGGAGGACTTAGTAAGATTCGCTTAATAACACACACCACATATTCAAAATCTGATCCCCCTCTTCACTGCTTCATACACAATGGCCCCTCAGTTGTTTTCCATTCTGTTTATCGTAAAAGTGCAGTGCCATTTATGTTTTTTTTTTTTCCGGCTCCTCCCATAACTTAATCCCACTGCCTCTCCCTTTCCCTCCCCCTCCCTGATAAAAAAAAGGATCTCTATTACAGTGTAGGATGACATTACTACCATCAATTACTTGTTTAAATCACTTACAATACAATTATATGATTGATGACTATTAATAACCAATTTCAAATGACATTCTGCATGTTAGTTGAGACGACAGCTCTCATCAACAACAGTGGAGTGTCCCCTGGGATCCACTATAAATAATTAATGCATTCTCGATACCTTTTCCAATCATCATCAAGGGCGGATCCAGAAAAAAATTTGAGAGGGGGCCAGATTAAAATGTATTCCAAGCAAAACCCGTTGGACCTTTTCATGACCACTCAATTCTATCCTCCCTTCTGGTTACATATTAAAAATAAATTTCTAAAAAACAAAAACAAAAAAAACAAAAAAAAAAACAACAACAAAACAAAAAAAACCCCGAAAAATTCAATCCTGTGGCAAAGCTAAATTCTAGGATAAAACAATCAAAATTCACTCAGGTATAACAGACTGAGAGGTCTGACTCTCCCCCTGGATCTGCCCTTAGGCGTGTAAAACTAAAAACCTTTTTTACTTACTTCTTGCTGACAGTTCCATTTTTGGTTTGCACCATTGTCTTTGTCCTTTGGTTTCCAAGACTTGTTCAAATTAAGGATCATTAAAACACATGTTTAACTCAATATGCTACCCTTCCCAGGTCATCTCCAACATATTTTAAGGAAGGTCAAAATAAATGTGTATAGTTGGGGCAGGGGGAGGGGGAGGGGGGAAGAAAGGGAGGGCGAAGCAACTACTTACAGTGTATGATTATTGGATGGCTTTTTTTTACTTTCCTAAGGACTTGGGACAATTTAAGAAATTACCTATTGGAACCACTTACACCAAACTTAGAGTAAATTCCAGTTTCAAATGAGATTGTTTTGGCTCTACAGTACACGTAGTGTATGAAGGATTAAAATGTAACTGATATTATAGATATGGAGCTGCAGAGTGTATTATTTAAGCTATTTTAAAGGATACAAATTCTGGCTTGATAATCTGGTCATATTCCAAAATCTGGCATATTCTTGCAAGAGGAATAGCTGGATAAAAGTAAAATTGAGTATCTGGTTATTTTAGAGCTGTGCTCTGGGGTCATTAGCATTGACTGTATAGTGGCTGCCAGAGGTGCCTTTTAATTGCTTTGAGTTTAACCCTGTTGAGCTTGCACCACTGTGGTATTTGCAGTCAGGTGAAATAATAACCATTACACGTTCTTTAAATAATATTTAAAAATAAATAATTCCATTATACACTGTATGCATGAGTATACCATGTTGGCCAACACTGCAAGTGCATTAATAATAATAATAATAATATTTATTTATAAAGCGCAAATACAAATCTGTTCTAAGCGCTAGTAAACAAACGACAAAGACAACGACAAAATAAAATTATTTACAAAGAATATGCTAATTTGAAGAGATAAGTTTTAAGTTCAGTTTTGAATGAGGCTAGACTTGATGCATTTCGGAGAGATATTGGAAGTGAGTTCCAGAGTTCAGGAGCAGCCACAGAGAAGGAGCGATGACCATAAGATTTAAGATTATAAGAATGTGCTGATAGAAGAACTTGTGATGCAGAACGAAGATTACGGTTCGGTTTATACACTGAAATGAGTTCCCGGATATAGATAGGAGATTGGCCATGAAGAGCTTTAAAAGTAAGTAATAGGATTTTATATTTGATTCTAGATTCAATTGGTAGCCAATGCAGATTAACGAGGATAGGTGTAATGTGGTCATGTTTATGGGAAAGAGTGATTATTCTGGCAGCAGCATTCTGTACAGATTGTAGTTTATCTAAGAGTTTGTTTGGTAAGCCAAAGAGCAGAGAGTTACAGTTGTCGAGTTTGGAGGATATGAACGCGTGGACGAGAGTTTCAGTTGTTTTCAAAGAGATGTATTTTCTTATTTTAGCAATGTTTCTGAGATGATAAAAAGAAGACTTGCAAATATTATTCACATGACGAACCAAAGTAAGATGCGTATCAAATATGACACCAATGTTCCGAGCATGCATTGAGGGCATTATCACATCAGAACCAAATTGAAGAGAAGGAAGAGTTAACTGTGGGCTGTGCTTTGAAGAAAATAACAGGAATTCAGTTTTGCCTTTATTTAGTTTCAATTTATTTGTAGTCATCCAAGCATCAATATCAGATAGACAGTTTTCAATCAGATTCATGGAATCATTAAGGGACAAATCATCATTACAGGAGAAAGGAATATATAATTGAGTGTCATCAGCATAAAGGTGGAAAGACATTCTGTGTATTCGGAGGATATCAGCTACTGGAGAAGTATAAAGGAGATACAACAAAGGACCAAGTACAGAACCTTGAGGTACGCCACAATCAAGTTGAAGGGCTTCAGAAGAAAAATCATCAATGGAAACAAATTGAAAGCGATCAGTGAGGTAGGACTTAAACCATTGAAGAGTTATGCCAGAAATGCCAAATTTTGTATGGAGACGATCTAGAAGAATTTGATGATCAACTGTGTCAAATGCAGCAGATAGGTCCAAGAGTAGCATGGCAACACAAGAACGATTGTCAATGGAGTGGAGGATATCATTTTGTACTCGAAGAAGAGCAGTTTCACAGCTATGAAATGTTTTGTATGCAGACTGCAATGGTTCATGGAGATTGTTCAGAGACAGATAATCATTTAGCTGAAGGGAAACGACTTTTCCAATAATCTTGGATATATTCTTTAAATTAGAGATAGGGCGATAATTTCCAAAAATTTCATGATCAAGAGATGGTTTTTTCAGTAACGGTTTTAAAACAGCAACTTTAAGAGAAGATGGAACAACACCAGTTTGAAGTGACAGGTTAACGATTTCACATATAGTAGGCAGTAATGCACCAAAATGTCCAAGTAGGAGACTTGCAGGAAAAGGATCAAGACTACAGGATTTAGATGACATCTTTTTCGCAATGGCTGATAATTCATCAATAGAGATAGGCGAAAATGAATCAATTTTACAATCCAGTTTAGGTGAATCCAGATAAGAGAAATCATTTGAAAGATGTGACGTAGGAACGAAGCCATTTCTGATGTTAACGATTTTGTTTTTAAAGAAGTAAACAAAATTGTTAGCTAGATCTGTGGATGAAGTTGAGGTTGGTAGTTTTTTCTCAGGTATACGGTGTAGCAATCGATCAATAGAACGGAATAGATCATTACTGTTAGAACCAGCATCAGTAATCAAATTAGAATAAAAATTCATTTTTGCATCAAAAATCAGTTTTTTAACAACATTACATTGATCAACATATAATTCACGGTCAACCTCTAATTTGGAACGTCGCCAACGTCTTTCTAGATTACGACGCTTTGTTTTATTAATTTGAATTTCGTCAGTATACCATGGAGCTCTTGGGCGAAGGGAGATGGATCGAGAACGTACAGGAGCATGTTTATTTAAAATAGACGATAAAACAGAGTCATATTGAGTACACAAATCAGATAGTTGAGTAGCAGGACATTGATATAGTGCAGAGTTCATAATATCTTGTTGGAGACAATCAGCATCTATTGCACGAAGCTTGCGATAAGAAATGCTTTTTGATTGAAGTAGAGGCTTGTTTACAGATAACATACAATGAACAGCATAATGATCAGATAAAACAGGATCGTGTACAGTAAGGTTGGTCACAGATTTTTCATCAGATCTTGTAATGATTAGATCCAAAACGTGATTACTTTTATGTGTAGGTGAAACAGGATCAAGGACAGTCAGATTAAAACAATCGAGTAAATCCATAAAGCGATTAGCATTATTATCTTTAGTGTCATTGATGTGAAAGTTAAAATCTCCAGAAATTACCAGTTTGCCAGAAGATGTAACCAGTCGTTCCAAGAGAGTAGTGAAATCATCATTAAATAGCAAGCTATTTGAAGAGGGTGGACGATAAACAATAACAATACGATAAGTAGACGATTGATGATGAAGTAGCATTTCCATAAATTCAAAAGACGTGTGAGACATTGTTACATGATGATTGATTTTCAGGCTATTTTTATACATTATGCCAACACCTCCACCAGTACGATTTTGACGAGGAACATGACAAAACGAATAACCAGTAGGACAAATATCACGCACAATAAAATCAGAATTAGTATTTTTTAGCCAGGTTTCAGTTATAGCGAGAATATCGATGTCTCTTTCAACAACATAATCCTTAATTAAAAGAGATTTATTGTTTATTGAACGAGCATTTAAGAGACAAAATTTCATGTAGTTTGCAGTTGAGGTAGAAATTGAAGCAGGTTCAAGTGATGCAGGAATTTTAATGTTTGTTGTTGAAGCAGGTGATGATGAAATTGTAGAACGATCTGTACGATGACCACCTCGCTTGCCACGAAATCGAAAAAGCTTTAATTCCTTAAGAGCAGAGGAGCAGCAAGATGAAGGAGCTTTTGTATTACGGCGAAGTTCGAAAAGATTTGCTCTTGAGTATGTTATTAACGGCAGTTGACGGTTAAGATTTGAATTTCCAGCTGTGGAATCCAGGATTTCTTTATTGTAATTAAGGACCGATGTTCTGTTATGGCCATAAAAGACATGGGATAACACAGGTGTAGATGTTAAATGTTGTAAAGAAAGACGAGGCGTATCCAATGAACGATGATAATTATTAGTGTGATGAACCATATGAAGTCGTTGAACCGTAGTCTTGAGGTCAGAGTTAAACGAAGAAGGGCCAGGATTACGATGAATATCCATAGAAATAGTAATATCAGTTGGAGGATCATGACCAGGAATAGATAATGAAGTATAACCATGCTTAGATCTTTTTCCAACGGCAATACGAGACTTGTAGAAACCAGATTTGAGACGAAACGAAGTTAACTGACAAACATTCCAGGGAGATGAACTTGAAACCACTGAATTAATCACTAAACCAAAGTGCAGAGATTTACTTCTTTCAAGATCCAAATGACGATTAATGTTATAATTATCAATATAAGAAAAAGGGACTACATAACAGCGACAAACCATAAAAAACAATAACGTATATACAGACAAAGAATATGTGGCTGCCATGTTAGGCGCCGGAAGTCCACTTAAATAAATTAAATTAAATAAATCATTATTTCCTTATCATTTTTCTCACCTCCAGTTAATACATACACTGGGCAGCTAAGATGTCCTTTTATTTCCTGCAATGAAAAAAGGCTAGGCATGAACTTTAAAAAATGACACTGAATCTCTCCATTTACAGTATGGGAGTGGTAATTCAGTAACAAATTGGGGCAATCTAGAAATTAAAAAAATTACTACTTCAGTCGTAATTTAGTGCCTTTCTCTCTCTCTTTCTCTCTCTTTTTACAAAGTTATGATACAAATATTTAAAGGTCTTCATTTTCCCATTTGCATCCCTACTTCCAGTAAAATGAGCTCAATTTGTCTAATTTACTACTAAGGATTTCATACATTATAATAATATACCTTTGCAACAGTACTGAACTGTGATGGGAGACAAGCAATGAAAAGAATGTGTACAGCAGAAGCAACCTGAAGGAAAAAGAAATAATGCTGGTATCGATACTATAGTATGATTGAATTTTAAAAGGGTTATGACTTGCAATAATACAATAATACAACTATAGCATGATCAACACAATCTCTGTCACCACCAACACCACCATCATCATTAACACCATCACCACCATGACTTTAATCACCAATAACAATCTCATCACCATCACCATCCTCATCATCATCACCATCATAATGTCATCAACATCAACCTTGTCATCATCATGATCATTATCATAACTATCTTCATCATCATCATCATCATATACATGTATATAAGTCGAAAGGGTGAAGATGGATCACAAGAGAAAGCATGGCTAATATAAACCTACAAATTCTTTGGCATTCAACATATATTATTTCAATATAACACTAATACTATAAAGACAGATGGAACTTTACCTTCACATTATCAAATCCACAGTGCACTCCCCTGGACTGCAGTGCTGATAATGTTTCAGGTCGCCTGGTGGAAATAAATATTTCTTCTGGATGTACATCGGCTACAAAAATTAACAATACAATCATTCAGCTGTGGCATTAATGATATAAATCACTCAAAAGTAAGTGTGTATTGTGAAAGTGTGCTTTTGAATTAAAAGTTTTAACATATTAAAATAATGTGTGGTATATATATATATAATCCCACTATGGAGGGAATTTGTAAAAGGCCCCCCCCCCCACCCACCCCCAGGAACTTTCTTCCATACAAACTCTGTAATTTTGTTCTTTCTCTGACCCTAGCTCCTCTTCTCTAGAGATTCCAATTCCATCCATGGGTGGGGCATGCATATTTTTTGTAAATAACTATATTCACTAAATTCATTTACATACCGTAGGATTTATTATAAACAGTATGATAATTGAGTTCTCATTACAAATCAGTGGCCGCTTCACCCCAACATATCTGATGCTAAGCAAGATGTCAAAAATGCCATCCTGCTGTACTACACTATACCCCATTTTAAAGAAACCTTTGTAGGAACCTTTCTATGGACTTATAATTAAACAACACATTTGAATGGGAAGCAGAGGTGGCATACTGTAAGTGTGAGAATGCTCGCCTCTCACCATTGAGTCCTGGGTCCTACCAAGCTTGGTGTCATAATATTGTGAGTATAGTTGCACGTTGGTTCTCTCGGCTTTACTTCGACAGTTTTCTCTGGGTTTGAACCAGTTCCCCTCACTCCACAAAAATCAATTTCTGAATTAAAATTGAAATTCAGTGGATGAAAAGCCACTCTAATGCCACTGCTATATTTTATTTATTTTGTTTAATTATTTGAAAGGCAAATCATTCAACTCACAGTATTTGAGTAATGTGTTTGTTAGTTGTTTTCCAAGTCTTCCACATCCAATGATTCCTACCAGTAAAGGGTCTCTTTTAGGGGCTTCTTGCAGTAGTTTAGACTAAAGTGAAAAAGAAAAAAAAAAAAAAAAAAAAAAAAAAAAGAGAAGAAAAGAAAAGAAAAACAACATGCAGTTAAATACAAATGAAACATATTCCATTGTCTATAGTCTATTGGTCATGCCAAACATTATGTCTAAACTCAATTTATTAAAATCATAAAATGAGGAAACAAAGAAAGAGACTGTTCAAGTTTTACTGGGGAGGGTTCAGTGTGATCGGAGGGGGGGGGGGTGGGGGGGTGGGGGGTGGGGGGAGGAACATTAAGAAAATCAGGCTAAAGAGTGGAGGCCACAGTACAAAATAATCACAGCCACACGGCACGTTTACAATAAACAGAATGGAAAACAAGGGATGGTCTTAAATTTATCTCTAAGAGCACCCTGAATGTGTTTTGTGTACACAACAATAACCGTTTTTATTCTAATATTAGATTGATTTAGCTCACAAATAAAAACCATACCTTCTTTTTTGTTGGAGATCTTTTCTCGATAATTTTTTGCCTTGCATCATTGAGGACTGCCACTAGAAATGCACTGTGCAAGAAAAGTGAAAATTAAAATAACAAAAACAAGACTCAAATGTTACTAAATATGACCGAGTTATGAATCAAACAGATTAATCTTTGGCGAAAAGATATAAGATTACTGGAACGTTATTTTACATTTTATAAAACTTATTTGGATCTCACGATATAACACGATGTAAATGAGCTTACATTACTTTAACTAGATAACTTTAAAAAGCATAAATTAACCTAACTGTATGGAAATTTGAGCTTAAAATTTGAACGATTAAACTAAGCCCAAGCGAAATATTGTTAAAAAGATATTGCCTGAGACAATGTAAAGAGTCAGTATGAGCTTCAGCAATTCGTTATTATTTATTGGTTTGAATAAAAAAGGATAAATCTTTCCAAAACACTTGTACATGTAGCAACAACAATAACAACTTACGCCTGAGCACAGGTTGACAACGTCAAAGCGTGACTACGGGCCCGTAAATACAATAATTCGCTGGGTATAAATAAGAAAGTGGTTAATCAGTATCTGAATAAGGTTCCTTTTTCAGTAAGCCAAGTCGTACTTTTCTTGAGATGTTAAAGCCGCTTCAAATCTCAGTGAAGGTAAGTTTGCACTGATGTCTTCGTCCGCCATGTTTGTTGTTGAGTGGTTGTCAACCGCTGATCCGGCACCACAGGGATACCAATGCGAAAAAAAAAACCGCTATGCTCTTTGCATAATGTACGTTGGTTCTTGAGAGTTTTTCCCAAGTAACTGATTTCATTTCGATCTGTGAGTAAGCCGTGCCCAGACTTAGACCCGGAATTAGATCATCCCAGATGTAGTTTCAGGGTTCGATCTGTGAAAGTTATGCATGAGTCAGCGAGTCATTTTTAGTAATAAAGCTGACCCTTGAGGGTGGGGTACAGGTGGGGGTATTTATACTGAGCCTGCAATATCAAGGTCAGCGGCTGTCTACAAGAAAGATAATTCACGTGTTCTTAAATAATAAAAAAATAAATTAACTTTGTTTATAGAGGATAACACTTGACAGTAATTCAACTGATAAACTTGTGGTCATCTGTTAACGTCTCTAGTTAATTAGGGACGGAGCTACCATTAATTTGATCATCCGAGCCACGTGAAGTTCTAACCATTTGCAATGCAATTACAAAGGAAGCACCTTCTCCTCAGTTATTTTAAGACCCTGAGTGTTGGTCCGGCCGAGGCTTGAACAACGATCTCCCGCACCACAGACCGACGCTCTTACCAACTGAGCTAACCGGGTGCCGGTTTATATATATTTTTTCTTATAGGTGCAAAGTGCTCTTGTTATTCAAACTGTTATTTTTTTAGTGAAATCAAAAGCCATCCTTGCTCCAAAAGCAAGCAAAACATTAAAAGATTATTTATGTATGAGCTGTAATGAAACTTTTCGTTTTTTTTCTTCTTACGTGTTCTTTGTCGGTCTTGTTTCAGTGTCCAAATAGCGGTATACTCAGTTTGTGGGTTTGTCGTGATTTTGTTCTTATATTGGAAACGCATCTGGTTTTGACAACTCTCCATTTCCTATAACTTTTTATTTTGTCATGGACAACCAATTACCTACAGACGGACAGTTGACGGTGACTTATTCAGAACTCTTCTCCTGTAATAAGATCCACTTTGCTGTTGGCTACTCTGTGCTCTCATCATGAAATCAAAATCCGCAAAAATTTGAACAAACTTCAGTTCTTTTGTTATGATTTGTTCTCATTTTTACAATTACAGCGCATCTCAACCACACGCACAAAAACGTACAATTTTCCGTCGCGACAAATCAGTTGGGTTTCGGATGGATATCGTTGCCATATAAAATTGTAGGAAAAACAATGTTTTCAAGGGCACGTGCCTATGGAATGTCATGGAAACGTCTTGATTGACGTATATCTTGATCTCTCAATAAATGCGTATGGTAATTTGAATTTGCCAACTAAACTTGACAATAATATAAAAAATTATCAATAAAAATAAAGTTAAGCTCGACTACCAATAATAACTCTCTTTATTGAGTTTCAAGGTGGGCTACCTCACACGGTGATCACTGTTCTCCAAGAATTGCCATTCTCGATGCGTTTACTTTAGATAATTATACTTCAGCACAGATCAAATTGAAAGATGAATTTGCGTTACGAAGGACAAAGATCTAGATATTAACCGCCAATAAACTAAAAATGAGTGAAGTCAATTGTATCCCCGACTTTTTCCCCCGCCTTTCACTTGTATCTAATTGGGCTCCCTGTACTTTCAGTTGTCTGGCTCATCGACTGACATTTCTTCAGATAGATAATTTATGTCTACTGAAAAATTTGTTATGAAAAAGCATTTCATGCATAACACTGTAACAAATAGTATATGAACACTTCCTCCCATGCAGTATTGCTGTCATGTGCGCAATGTTTCCTCTTGGGATACCTAGAGGTTATATTTGCTGGTCAGAAGGCCAAGACAGGGGATGATGTGCACGAGTTCCTAAACACAGCCATTTCAATAAAGGCTGGTGAAGGTTTTATTGCTGGATGCATGGAAACTCGAAATGCATTATGGGAAATGTAAATTTGATGGATCATCAAAACGTCACAACAATATAGAAGTTTTTTTAAATGTAAGCTGGATATTTCGCGGCATTATTTCCGGTACGCTGACATTATTTAACTAAGATTTTTTTTTTTAGATTGGGAAGCATATAATGTGCTGTGTGGTCACCCTATAGCTGTTCTCTTAACTACAACTGTGTGGTACACTGTACATATTGTGCCGCAGTGCATTTGCATACTTGAATAGTTCTACCATAGTAACAATTTCAAATATCCCAAGGTCAGTTGATGTGCTGTGTGGTCACCCTATTGCTGTTCTCCTAACCACCACTGTGTGGTAGACTGTTGTGTTGCAGTGTATTTGGATACTGGGTTAGTGTTACCATAGTAACAAGTTCCTATATCCCAAGGTCACTAGATGTGCTGTGTGGTCACCCTATAGCTGTTCTCCTAACCACCACTGTGTGGTCGAATTCATTGTGGCAGTACATAACGAACCTGGGCTTGTTACTACATAATAACCAAAATTATCCTCAAATCGCTTCTGTTTCCCTGGTGCAAACTCGCATTCTGGGACACGGAAATCCAGATGAAGGTGATGATTGTATTTCTTCTGAAAAGCGGGAACCGTGCAGTTATTGCACTCCTCTCCTTTGATATTGACATAAGCCACTTTGATACACACTCCTATCGTGTCCACGGCATCAAAAGGATCGTAGTCATTAAGGTTACCAAGAAGGAAGTCGGGTGTGAGAGAAATATTCCTTAGAGGGAACTGACAAGTCGCTCTGTATAGTATGGCATTGGCTCGAATGTACTGCATGTTGCTTAGCGACAGGCGATACTTGTTCCAGTTTGGTTTAAATTCGTTTACTGGATAGTTTTGAAAGAAGACTTTTTTCTCGAAAATATCTTTATTGCCAAAAGCAAAAGATTCGATGAGGGTCCATGCTTGATGGAAACCAACAAAGGTGCAATATATTGGAAGGATGTCTTCGGTATCTTTATGAATGATGTTATATATCCCATTGGCTGGCAGGATACCGTGGAAGAGAGATGTCCTAAGAACATCAATGCAGGAATAGCCATTTTTATTTTCACAGATTTTTCCAAAATAATTTTTTTGGCACTTGCAGCTGAACTTGACTTTTGGCTTCTCACAGTGTTCTACACAGGTTCCTCCGTTCATACAAGGCTGACTTCTACAGCAACCATTATAGCACACACCCGCAGGGTGAACCATGTGGGATTTCTGCAACGAATGAATATTCATTTAATTTTTTATTGAATTATGAATTAAAAAATACGTTCAAAAAACTAAAGGTATCGAGAGATTAACCTCTTTAAAAAATGTCTGCTGTACGTCATAGTACACGTATCCTGTCTCATCTACAAAGTCTGCTGCCTTGGAAGTCTTGTCCTCATCCAGCAACTCACACCTGACATCTTTCATCTGGAACGACTTACAACGACAATCATTGATACAGGACGAGAAGCACGTGCGTGGAACATTAGTGGTAATGTTCTTGTAGGAGTATCCTCTGAGATGTTTTCCCTTGATGACTTGGTTGTTCTTTGGGAAAGATCCCGAATAGCAGGTGCCTTGACATTGGAACTCACCGATCACGTGGGTGACGCATGATAACAGCGTGATTATTACGTGTGACGATAACTTCATTTTTCCAAATCCTGTAAAAATGAGGAGGACTTTAAAAATGGTCCCTGGAAGATGGTTTTATCAAGGACTTCACCAATGTCTAACTAAAAAGCAAATGAAGTGATATATCAAATACATGAATGAGTCATAGCGTAAATTGTAAAATCCATTACAGGGAAACGTCAAACATACCTAACGGCAAACGTCAAAAATTGCCATAAAAAGCATTGAACGAATAAATAAAACTCATATTTCATAAGTTGAATGAACGTTTATTTTTAAATCCTTGTATTCAGTTGAAAATGATTACTAGAAACTATATTTATATGATGCTATTGGAATTCACTCGATAATTCAAAATGGTAACGAACATATGCCACCAGAGAATTGAGTTGAAAAAATTGAGGCGAAGACAAGTCACTTTAACTCACTTCAAGGTGTTTGGATAGAGGATCAAACAATCTTTCAAGTGCTCGATATGACTTCTTAAACTATTAATAATCCTTGGAGAAATTCAAAGCATAAGTTGCCCAAATTTTATTCTAATGAAGAACACATTTTCAAACTTGTTTTACGCTACCGATTTTCTTTGTTTTTGTTTTAGAAAACATCTGGATCTTTCAAGGAAAAATAATTTTAGAACAGGCGAGGCAGACCTCTTTTATCTCTATTTAAATCTCTCTCTTTTTTACCTTTAAAAAAATTAATTTATCTTTCTTCTTCTTCTCTTATCGTATCACCTGCCTCTATTGCTCTTTATTAACTCCATTACATTTACGTTTGATACACTGAATAGTTTTTTTTGGAAATATAAGAGAAGTATGGCAATATTACTGAAAAAAAAAATAAATAAATAAAATGCCTTATTCTCTCTCTTGGTCTCGCTCGCTCACACGCTCTGGTAAAATCTAAAAAGTTTATAAATTTCGTTTAAAATCATATATGGCATGAATCCTTTAATTTTTTGCTTTGTTCAGTTCTTCTACTCAATCATGAATATGTCCAGATATTAAAATCTTTTCAAAATCACCTATTCGGGGTACAACCATAGGAATAAAAAGTAAAAATCCAAGTAAAAAACGGTTGCAATATTCAAACAAATTTTAAAAAGGAATTAAAAAAGTAATCAAAATAAGTGCTTAAGCTTACCAGTTTTTAAGGAGGTACGTTCTTTAAGAAAAGCTGTTTCTGAATAGCGACTGCTATATCATCCGTTCGATTGTCCAAGTCAAGCTCACTGTTCAACGGTACAGTAATGATAAAAGGGTAAATTTTACACCGTGAAAAAATGAAAAAAATGAAAAGATAAATAAATGAATCAAAAGAAAAAGCGGAACGTGAGCTTTGCTATTTTTCTCATTACAAAAACTTGTGAACTCTGACTTGAGTTCTTTGTTTAACAGATCAAAAACAGTTTTCCGTGTTTGATACTCTGATCAAAACACGCGGGATGTTGGGAGAACACGAGAGGAGCGTAGGAAACCACGACGCGTAGCGGAGTGGTTTCCAGCTTCTCGAGTGTTCTCCCAACATCCCAAGTGTTTTGATCAGAGTATCAAACACAGAAAACTGTTTTTGATTTGTTTTATAAAATAACAAACGCGCGAAAAGATCGAAAAAAAGCAAAGTCTAAGTAAATTCTCCCTACGTGCCGTCTTATTCAAACTGACCAATGAGCGCGCGCGATAGATTAAAAATGACGATAGCGTGTTTTGATACTCTCATCAAACATGGTTTTCGACCAATCTTGGCGCGCGTAGTATCCCAATTATTTTATAATTGAATTATCTAGTAAGATTCCCTATAGCAACATCCATATATTATCATTTATAAAATAATTGGTATACTACGCGCGCTAGGATTGGTCGAAAACCATGTTTGATGAGAGTATCAAAACACTCTACCGTCATTTTTAATCTATCTTGCGCGCTCATTGGTCAGTTTGAATAAAACGGCACGTAGGGAGAATTTACTTAGACTTTGCTTTTTTTCGATCTTTTCGCGCGTTTGTTATTTTATAAAACAAATCAAAAACAGTTTTCTGTGTTTGATACTCTGATCAAAACACTTGGGATGTTGGGAGAACACTCGAGAAGCTGGAAACCACTCCGCTACGCGTCGTGGTTTCCTACGCTCCTCTCGTGTTCTCCCAACATCCCGTGTGTTTCGATCAGAGTATCAAACACGGAAAACTGTTTTTGATCTGTTAAATCAAACATGGAGCCGGTATCTTTAAAATTTCATTCAAGGGGAAATGAAATACACCCCCTCCGAAACGAACCCAGCGAGAGGTTTTTCAGTTCAAATTGATTGAATACTAATAGGTAACGAAAGAATAATATACCTCCGCATTCACGCGAGATTATTCTTTTTTGGATTAGAATATATTTATCGTAAAAACATCCGCTATAGGCAGCTTAAGATTCCCTTTTTTGTTTTCCCGCAAACGGCAAACGTGACCACGTTTTCATCGTTCCCCTACATTTCACTTTACCTTTTGTAAACCTTCTCGACAAAGACAAGTATTCTTTTGTTTATCTACTACTTGGAGATTTTTGCGATTCCTTTTCACTTATTTTAAAGAATTTTTTAATGGTCAACTGATGTTTCACGTTTGACGTAAACGAGAATCTTAAACTCTCTTATATCTCCTAAAAGATCATTTCCAGTTCAACATATTTGGATGGATGTTTTTAATAGTTTAGGAAGAAAGCTCAAAAAGCAAGATAAGAGCTAGGGATGAAATTTATAGGATCTTGCCGTCATGTGTGTAGAGCCTCGTTTTCATGTAAAATCAGGAAAAATAAAATATGACATAAAGTTTTGCCATTAAAAATTAGCTCTTTTCGTAAATGAATATCATCTTCTAGTGAAAATAGCTAAACCTTGAAGTAAAGCCACTATCTCGGAAAATTGCTTTACCATGACGACAAAATCCACATTCCTGATTATATCTTTTTGAGTCTCATCCCAGTAAACTATCAAAAACATCCAGATATATTGGTTTAGACATGATCTTATAGGTGGCAAAGGCTTTTTTCATGAGAAAGATCTTGTATCATTCTAAGATCTTGTACATTGTCTAAACAAATCAACTCGCGTGAATGCTTTACGGCCTAAGAAACCTGCTACCTTCCCACTCAAGTTTGAATGTCTTTGCGGGATACGATAGAGATCACCTTGGCTTTAGGTGTACTGAATTAACCTATGATCAATGCAAATGACGTCAGTTGAACGACGTTTGAATAGCCTATTGTTTGACCTCCTATAGTTTGTTGACCTCACGTAGTTTTTGAGCTTGTCATTAGGAAAAAAATCAATTGTCTCGCAACAGTACGTGGAGAAGGCAACCAAATACAATTAATTATTACTATGGATTACTTTTTAATTGTATCTACACACACACACACACACACACACACACACACACACACACACACACACACACACACACACCAACACATCCCGTTAGAAATTAAAATAATTGATAGTGCACATGAAAGTTGGCTTCTTTAATGTGGAACCAAACTAATTAAAAGCGAATTTTGGACAATTCTGTTTTCGCTTGCTTCGCAAAACTACTGCGTCAATTTAAACGAATTTTTCATGTGATGTGCTTTGATTATCTTAGATTCTTACAGTGCATTTTATTTTAAGATTTTTAAAGTGTTTAGCCTATTAAGTCCGAAAATCAAACAGTACTATTTTTAGTTGTTTTTTTCAAGACAAAGTCGCGCAATACTACCCAGTCGACTTCACAAACTAACCCAAGAGACTTTACGGGCATCTGCTATGGGATTCACATGCATAGTCCAATCAATTATCACGTGCCAGATGTCAGTCAGTGTCACTATGTTGTTTAGTGATTATGAGAGGGCGAAGCTAGCAGATCACGTGCCAAAGGTTTGTCTCTACGCATGCTCTATTTCGTTGACCGCCGATATTCAAGACAGCCGAACTAGAAATATCAATTTATCAATTTCGTAATTAACAAGTATTTCAATTCGAGGAGATAGCGATGATTTCGAAGCGATTATTTTTGAAAATTTTCAATGAATTTCATGGGCAATAGCTTGATTTGGTTAACTATCTATGATTCGTCTACTGGAGCAGTGTTTTCTGGACGAACAAGCGAAGATCAATAAGGAGAACAGGTTTTCAAGAGTCAGAATTACGATAAGCGATAGTATAAACAAATTCATTCAGCATGACTCGTTATTCTCTTGAAATTGACAATATAGATATTCTTATAGCCTATATTTATATATTTATATTAACTGTTTCGGCTTCAAAGTCTACTCACAAAGGAACGAAATCGATGCTCTGGCTTTAACTTAACGATCTTTTGGTTATCCATATTAAGAGTTTTACGTTTTTGTATAGAGTATTTTTACCGCAACGAAAGTAATAAAATAGATATGCTTACTTTGTTAGCAGCAAAACAGAAAATAAGCTGGACATAAGATATAAGTCGTTCCAGAACTTGATTACTCAACTATTGAATCATTAATTTTTTTAACAGGCGCTATAAACAACGAAACCAAACTGATGTTAGCTGAACTGATAATTCATTCATTAAAATGTTTTTATTTACATCAGGACTTCTAAAACGAAAAGCATAAAAGTTTTTGCTTACCAGCTTTCATGATGATGCAGAAATTTTGTCCTGATTTTGTCCATTTTTCAAAGTAAAGCCAACCAATAAAGCAAAAAAATGTCGACCATAGAGAGCTTTGTGGAAGGAATTTCCAAGAACGAAATTAGCCCTGTGGGGTGGCTTGTGGTGGGTAGTGTACACGTTACAAAATTAATCGATATCCTGTGCGGGAGAGTAGTAAGGTCGAAATTCGTTCTCGCCCGAGTCCTACGCAGGTAATAACCTTGTCAGAATATAGCAGAACATTTTCTGCAAGCGAAAAATTTTCTGCACGAAAATTTCGCTCATAGAAGTCTTGGAGGAAAAGCCAAAAGAGTTTTAAATACATAAACCCCCCATCGTAGGGATCATTTTGATCAAGTTTTTTTTTTTGTGGAGTTCGAGGTTTAAAATACGATAAAATCGTGGTTTAAAGTGAGTTGTTTTTTCAAATATGGCGACTGAAGTCAAAAGTTTCGAACCAAAATTAGATAGAAAAAAGAAGTGTTTAAAAAAAATGCACGAAGCGAAGAACTCGTTTGTTTTTGTTAAAATCGGTTTACAAAACAATCTTTTATTTACAAAACAGGAAAGAAATAGAGGATATTACATGGCCGCTTGGAGATACGAATTTTATCTTCTCGTGTTGAAAATCTCTCACTCGTTCGCTACGCTCACTCTTCAGAGATTTTCAACACGAGAAGATAAAATTCGTATCTCCAAGCAGCCATGTAATATTCTGTTTATTATATAATTATCAATGAACTATGTTTTGGCTTTTTCAGGCAATTCTTTCCGTGTATTTTTGAATAGCCATCGCAATGGTGTTATTTTCACGTGTGAAGATATCAATGTTTCTAAATAGAGAAAAATAGATATTTCATTGGTATTTATATTATAAATATGAATAACAAAGATTACTTTTGATCTTTAAAAAAGAAAAACATGTTTTTTTAGAAGTCATTTTTTTCGTCTTCAAGACTTCAAATATTTGACATTTTTTGAGAAAACAAGTAAGCATATTGCGAAGAAATTCTGCAAAACTTACATAAATCTTCAAATATCCTTTTTTTTTCAATTCCTAAACACTCAAAGTAAAGTTGAATAAGCTGTTTTTTTGTACAGAAGTATCATGTACCTCTTTACGGATAAATTAGGCAAAAGCTCTTGAAGTTTCAACATCAAGTTTCAACGTCTCTCTACTCGCTTCAACTTTCGCGAGCAGCGAGTCCTCCTTTTGCCATTCTCAACCTTTTTTGCTGGTTTTCAACTGATGAAGCTTGACTTTTTTAGCATTTTTGAATCCATTTTTAAGATGAAAATCCGCCATGTTGAATTTTCTGAGAACTTCCAGAGAGGGAAGGCTGTTCTGTTGTTATGACAACTGCTGTGATCTGATTGGCTAGTTTGAATTGGCTAGTTTCTTTTGTCTTTTCAACCAATCACTGAAAAGTGTTTCACATTTTTGCACTGGTGTTTCACATTTTTGCACTGGTGTTTCACATTTTTGCACTGGTGTTTCACATTTTTTCACTGGTGTTTCAGGAAAACAGCACTGCTCTCAACCAATCAGAAGTGAGAAATTTTTGCATCTATATTATTACATCAAAAATATCAATAAATCACAATACAGAGACCCCAAAAGTGTAAATTTCTAACATTACTTCTCTAGATGCGCAACCTTTCCAGCAATCACATCACTAGTATTTCAATGTCATGCAATATCTTCTTTATCAGTATTTTTGGATGCTCAACCAACTAAATACTCCATGCATGTTGAAACCAGGTTCTCCAGGTATCCCAGTGCACCCTGCCACCAGGGTCTTGTTTTAATTATTTTAACACTTTTGCGAGATCGTGAAATTAGCAAAATAAGCCTGAAGCGAGATGACGTTTTACCCCCGACTCTATACCATAATAGTTTTTAAAATTCTTTCATCATAACAAAATTTGTGATTCCTTAGAGAATACAGGAACAATAGTCATAATTAAAGAACAAAAGCAATGTGAAAAGGATTATGGTCTAGAGACGGGGGTAAAACGCTATCTCGCTTCAGGCTTATTGAGAGTTCACGAAAAAAGTGAATTGCTACCACAGGAAGCCTATACAATCTTTGAGAGCTGAATGTAATATAACGAAAAAATAAAAAAATAAAAAAATAAATAAAAGATAAAATAAATGAAAGCTAATATTTACTCACATGAAGTGTTTTATACGTCATCCTAGTTCTTTAGTAGTGATTTCGAGCCATTTTAGCGATTAAAAAAAAAAAATTCTTTTCCTCTCTATATAAAACAAGGAAGGAGACTCCTGACCCTAAATCGAGTCGACCCACTCATGATCGGAGCAAAATTTTTCGACATTAAATCGCGTTCCCCGGCTTTCTAACTCCGCAGGGCTTTGAAGGGATAAATTTCCAATTTTACGAAGTCCGAAAAAGTCTACTTACAGAGGTCAGCAGCCAGAAGAAAAAGCTCAAAATCCATCATAAAATGGCAGTTAGAATACGAAGGAAGGACGTTTTGGATCATCGACCGTGGTGACCTGGGTTTTAATGACAAAATCACCCGCACGTGGGACCCGACTGGACGTTTTTGTCCAACCCCGCGTGAATAAAGCTGTCAAAACAAGGGCGCCAGGACAGACGGATTGGGTTTTACACATGTGTGATTGTGGATTTTGGGCGATTCATATCAATATTTTTAACAGGTGACTGAACCAGATACGGCGATACGGCGGCCATCTAGAACAGTAGGACATTATGGGGGGTCCAGAGGTCATATAGATATGCGAGGCCACAGGGAGCCCGGCTTTAGAATTTGTACATGAATAAAAAAAATCAATAAGTGCTTTATTGGGTTTCCTGTGTTTAGAATTTGTTCATGAATAAAAAAAATCAGTAAGTGCTTTATTGGGTTTCCTGTGTTGAGATTTGAAACAAGACGCTGATACGTTGAATTTCCGGTAATCGTACTAACCAGTAACTTGATAGCAGATTAACGTAACGTGATAGCAGATTAATGTAAGTAACTCGAGAGCAGCTTATAATTCAAATTTAACGTATTAGTGTAACGTACTCTCTTGTAAGTGGTACCATTTACTAGGACGTGCGTTACACTGATACGTTACGTTAATCTGCTATCAAGTTATTGGTTAGTACGATTACCGGAAATTCATCGTATCAGCGTCTTGTTTCAAGTCTCAACACAGGAAACCCAATAAAGGCCTTACTGATTTTTTAAATTCATGAACAAATTCTAAACACAGGAAACCCAATAAAGTACTTATTGATTTTTTTTATTCATGTACAAGTTCTAAAGCCGGGCTCCCTGTGGCGAGGCTTGATGCATGATATATGTTCTTTATCTCGTCTGTCATCATTATTATAGCTATGGACGGTACATGCATCCATCACCTCAGCTACCCATATGAAAGAAAGATAATCAAACAAAATTCTATATTGTATCCGCCATCTTTGCTTCGGACGTCAATTTCACGAATTTACATAACTCCTAGCTTGCCATGTTTTTGCAGCTGTCCTTCGAAAAAAATAGGACTTGGTCTGTTGTGTATTTCGAATTATGAACGACGAACAATATTTCATTCTTTGCCCATCTCCCTCACATCGTGCCCCACTCTTTCGAATCTCGAGTCCAGAGTCTTGCGGTTTTTTGAACAATGGGCTGGCGGCGGTGAAACGTCTTACTATAAGGCGATGACTACAAAGCAGGAAGGTTCTGGATGACTCCGGGTACAATATTGCACTCTTTCCGGATAAGCCTTGTTTCCAGTCTCCTGGCAGAGTTTGAATATCTTCTAAGTGAATGGCTTCCCTCCATACGATGCTGTAGTTATTGTTATTGATGTGGACTGATGTGTTTTGCCACCTTAGCATTGTATCACAGTTCTTTCTTTCTGGTCTGCCTGTCTCTCCGATAAACTTTACATTACAGTTACCGCGCGCACGCAAACATATACACCACACCCTTTTTCTTCTATTCATCTAATAGATCTTTCGGGTGCTTTGTTTTTAATAATTTCACGGACGATTAGATTGTTATGCGTCCGTATCAGTCTTTGTACTCATTTTCTACCCTGTAGCAATTTGCAGATGTCGATAAAATGATTACTGTTCTCGAAACAGAGTCCTTATGACGAGCCAAGGGTTTGTGAGTTTCTGAACTATATACTGACGTGAATATGTTGCAATCTAATTGGATTACATTGAGACTCTCTAGAAAAGCTATGTCATCGTCCGTGTATCTTTTCATCATGGATTGGATGTTGTGTTCTGATCTTCATTGCTAAGATGATTGTCTCTGCCTGTTTTCTGCGATATGCTGAATGAAGAACCACTATGGGTGGATTTAGGCGTGCGCAAAGGAGGCACGCCCACCAGGAAATATACATTCTGAAAATCCATAGTTTAAGGATTTCCGTGGAAGCATACATATCGAGACCATATCTGGTTTTTGTCTTGCATAGCCAGCGGTTAGATTTGCCTCAGAGGGGGATACAACTCAACTTAATTCAACTCAACTCAATTAATTTTCGCACTATAATTTACAATTAATGATCCGAACAACATGAGTTACCATTGCATCAAAATAATTATCAAGTAATTATTAATATTTTACAATACTTTTAAATTATGCATAGAGCTAAATAAACTGGGGAGTTTTCTAGTTAGGCTCTAGCGGAGTTCGATTTCTAGTCGCAAACCAGGGTTATCCCAAGTGCCTTTGCGTGCTCATTATTTCATGTTATTTTATTTGTTTTCAACCGGTTTATGCCAGTTTTTCGTAATTATACTTCCGCTACTAATAATATCAATACTAAGGTATTGCTTTAGCATTTAATGAAGACATGTTCGACTAAATTGGCAAGTATAAAGAAGCCAGTTGTAGGATCGTTACTGAACCTAAAAGACCTCTAAAACACTCCAATGCTTTGAGAAGTATCTCTAAATGTCTTGAAGGATTCAGAAAATAGATAATGTTAAAATGTACAGTTTTACGGCGAGCTCCGCGCGAGCATGTGCAATGATACCGCTGTTAATTGAAGATTTCTTGTTATGATCAGTTCATTTTATTTAAACAGAAATAATTTTTTCTCATCAGTAATAAAGTCGGAGTTAGGGATTCAGCTTAGTTTCTGGAACAATTGAACAGAAGGAGTAGAGTAGTCAGAGTCAAGTAGCTCAAGAAGAACGCCTTTGTGCCCTAAGAAGCCTGATTTGTTGTTCATCACTGCCGTTGCCCCAGATTCTTAGTACAATTTACCATCTTAAGTTCAATAGTCCCCTTCACAGTTCCCTGCGCCATCTTGAAAGTTAGCCGTGCCTTTGCATCGAAGCGAGACGAACGTTGAGCTTAAAAAAGGTCCCTAACTTTGCATGCTCACCGTTTGTCTCGCTTCGATGCAAAGGCACGGCTAACTTTCAAGATGGCGCAGGGAACTGTGAAGGCGACTATATTAATTTTTGTGTTTAAAATGCATGGAAAATGTAATATCTCACTCGCAATGCATGATGTGATATACCCGGATCATCCTCTGGAATCGCCTAACGCTGAATTTTTTTGCTCCCCATCCGCTTTTGAGGAAATAGTGTTTCCTTTGTAATTACATCTGAAAATGGTTAGACTTTTAGTTGGCTCGGATGACCACTTTAAATGTTGGTTCCATCTCTCCACACTTCATCAATACTAATTAATACCGGAGGGACGTAAAAGAACCACTGAGGACTTAAAGAAACCCTGGCAAAGTACATGTCGCATAGAACAATAGGATTCTGCCCGATGAGTGACCACCCTCTGTGCCTACAACTCATACTAATCATCTGTCATGCTTGTTAATTGCACTAAAAAGGGCGCTATATTAAACATAATTCATCATTAAAGTGCTTATAAGCCTTTACACAATATTTCATTCAGAATTGATTCTTTAAATAGTGAATAGTTGATTGTGGAAAGAATTCGTCATTTGAACGTCGGGTCTTTGAGATACGAAGGTTTATATTTCCAATATGTTAATGACTATGACGTAACATAAGGGATTTGAGTTATTTTGTGGCAACTTTTAATATTGAACGCTGGACATTTTTTGAAAACAAATTCGTAAGAACCTTTACGTAAGTCACGAGTAAAAGAGTGATGCTTTTAAAATACTGTATTCCAGAACGAGTGCAGTGTTGTATATTAAATGATCCCTTATGTTACGTCATAGTCATTAACATATTGGAAATAATAAACCTTCGTATCTCAAAGACCCGACATTCAAATGACGAAATATTTTCACAATCAAATATTCACTATCCAAAGAATCAATTCGGAAAATATTATGCAAAGGCTTATAAGCACTTTAACCTTTGTGAAACGCTCACATCCTACATATTGGGTTACCTTTGTGTAACGCTTTCCAATCTAGAGAGCCAGCCCGTACCGCTCGGAATGTATGTATGTATGTATGCATGTATGTATGTATGTATGTATGTATGTATGTATGTATGTCTATGTATGTTATGTATGTATGTATGTCTGTATGTTCTGTATGTATGTATTATGTACTGTAGGTATGTATGTATGTATGTATGTATGTATGTATGTCTGTATGTATGGATGTACTAGTATGTCTGTCTGTCTGTATGTATGTCTGTATGTATGTATGTATGTATGTATGTATGTATGTCTGTATGTATGTCTGTATGTATGTCTGTATGTATGTTGTATGGTATGTTATGTATTGTTATGTCTGTCTGTATACTGTATGTATGTATGTATGTATGTATGTATGTATGTATGTATGTATGTCTGTATGTATGTATGTATGTATGTATGTGTATGTATGTATGTATGTATGTATGTCTGTATGTATGTATGTATGTATGTATGTATGTATGTATGTATGTATGTCTGTATGTCTGTATGTATGTATGTATGTCTGTATGTATGTATGTATGTATGTATGTATGTATGTCTGTCTGTATGTATGTATGTATGTATGTATGTATGTATGTATGTATGTATGTATGTATGTATGTATGTATGTATGTATGTATGTATGTATGTATGTATGTATGTATGTATGTATGTATGTATGTATGTATGTATGTATGTATGTATGTATGTATGTATGTATGTATGTATGTATGTATGTATGTATGTATGTATGTATGTATGTATGTATGTATGTATGTATGTATGTATGTATGTATGTATGTATGTATGTATGTATGTATGTATGTATGTATGTATGTATGTATGTATGTATGTCTGTAGTTGTTGTATGTGTTGTATGATGTATGTCTGATGTCTTATGTATGTATGTAGTTGTATGTATGTCTTGGTTGTAGCTGTATGTCTGTATTGATGTTGTATGTTTGTATTGTATTATGATGTATGTTGTATGTTGTTGTTGTATGTGTCTTTATGTTGTATGTATCTTGTATGTTGTTTGTATGTTGTTATGTATGTCTGTGATGTCTGTATGTATGTTTATGTTGTATGTATGTATGTTGTGTTGTATGTATGTTGTATGTATGTATGTATGTATGTATGTACCGCTCGGAACGAGTTACATGATTGGATTAAAAAACAATAGATTAGTCATCAAAACAATAGCACTAATCCTAACCTTACAAAAGCGGTACTGTACTTAGGGAGCAATGAAAATTCAGCTTTCGAGCTGTACTGGATTACTCGATATAGACTGGGCAGTCGACGAAGGTTTTCCATCTTGCAAGTAGAACTACTTTAATGTTTCAAAATATTTTCCAAGGTAAATGGGAGATTAATATATGTTTATGCCTAAACAAATAATTTTCGCATATTCTGATTTTCCATTTGTGCTTCTTTCTTCCATTCGGTACCCAAGTCGGCGTAATCACATCGCTTGTTGCATGTTTCGAAAAACTTTAGCCAATCATGAAGGCGTTCTATTGAGCAAAATCCCTTGCTGTTCAAGAGTTAGGTCTGGTTTGTTTTGCCGCCATTTTGATTGTCTCATTCAATCAGTCCATAAAGGATAAGATAGAAATTATTTCAGAACAAGAGATTGACCAAGTTCTAGAATGAAGAAATTGTTGTTTTGCAACGGGATTTGGAAAATACTTTTGTTTTTGGTTTTTGGCTGAATGTTTCAGATATTTCATTCGAATAACTGAAGGTTGCATGAAGTCAGTCGAGGATGGGCGAATTTCCTTTGACTGCTCTCATGAAAACAGTAATAAGTTCACATTAATCATTACTTGCATTTTGTCAGCTGTTGTTTGTAAGAGACAAAAAGATCTTACAGTGAAAGAAAACCGACCGCATAAAAGAAAAGTATAGGAGGTCAGCATCTCTGCATGACGGCATGCTGGCCGCTTTGAGCTATCAACACACTTTATTCCATAGAATTTATACAGTCTTATTGTTCTTTAGATAGTATTTATATTGCCTAGATCGATTTTATCTTCTCAACGGATGGAAGCAAGTTTATTATTGATTTTTTGCAAATTGTTCAACGCTACATTTGTACGAAGTGTCTAGATACCCGGCACCATGGGAACCAATATCAAAATACTAGATACCCGTGAGTTTTTGATCTTTGAAAAAAAAATCGTCAAATAAACACATCTTTGCTCATTGAAAGTATTCTTACTTTATTTAGAATAGTCAAGCGTTTCTGCTAACGATAAAATATCTATATATTTTCGCTTTTGTTGTTTTCTGAGCATAGACATGATACGAGGGTCAATTACACTAATATGTCGTAAAATTTCTGCGGTGCCATACCTCACAAATCAGCAGATCGTCTAGACAAACACTTGTAAAATCAACATTGCTTCACAGAGAAAATTAAAGCCAAACGAAACCTGTATTTTTTTCTATGACAACAAGTATAGATTCTTTCACACATTATTGTACAATGTTCCAAAGATATCACAGTCATTTCGTAAAGAATCCTTAGAAGCTTTTATTTGAACTAGTGATTGTTTGGAATTTTCAATAAGTATGAACAAAGGTGACTACGATTGTAAGGCTCGCCCCAACTATCCAGACCCTTGATTGGAATACAGAATTCGGACCCTTGGAATCCGGAATCCAGACTATTTTAAATTCTCTACTTTCAAATCCTTATAATGTATTGCGTCTTTGGGCGGTAACCAATCAAAACACTGTCCCAAATTGAAAGGTTACTTAATTGAATTTATACTATACCTGCTTTTATCTGTAAAATACTGATTATCAGTTTATTCCAAGTTATTTTTGTGTGTACGTCAAGAGTTTTGGTCTTACAGAAAATGTATTGACTTATGAAAAAATTTTTAAAATTTACCTTAAACGTCTTCAAGCTTCTATCTTTTTCCGTTTTTTTGTGCTGTGCCTATGGGCACAGTACATTTGTTTTTGTTGAGTTAGGTATGATCGGAATTTAGTGTTACGAATGCCATTGGTGGACCTCGTCATGATTGACATTGGTGAAACACAAGGTGAAAATGCATGTTGAGATCTGTAAGATCGGGACACGGAGGAGGTGAAAGAGGTTGAACATATGTGGTTTTTACGGAGCCCGATTCGGTGGCATGCAAATTTCGTGATTGTTTTTACTTTTTACGACTTTTTTCTCGACTTTTTTCTCGACTTTTTTCTCGACTTTTTTCTCGACTTTTTTCTCGACTTTTTTCTCGACTTTTTTCTCGACTTTTTTCTCGACTTTTTCTCGACTTTTTCTCGACTTTTTCTCGACTTTTTTCTCGACTTTTTTCTCGACTTTTTTCTCGACTTTTTTCTCGACTTTTTTTGACCGCTGAACAACATTAGAGCAGGCTCATTCTATGCTGAGAGCATGGACAATATGGCGAGCTGCAAATGCAAGTTCTGTATGGGGTAAAACACAGGTCAAAAATACGTGTAGTATACATGTATTATCAATATTTACATTATTTACAATATAAGTTAAATTTAGGATAGATTTTAAAGTTATCTTATTTACTTTTAAAGCAATTTATGGGCTTGCCCCAAGATATATATGTGAACTGGTTAGCATTAAGGATAACAATTCTTATAATCTTAGGTCTTCTAAAGGTTTGCTTTTGCAGCCGCCAAGATTTTTGACCAAAAAGACACTAGGAGACCGTGCTTTTTCGGCGGCTGCTCTGAAGTTATGGAACAATTTACCTCAAGAGATACGTAACGAGAGACATTATAATAGATTCAAGACGTTGTTAAAGACCCACCTTTTTAGACTAGCTCTTAATTAGATTTCCTTTTACTTAATATTTACAAATTAGTTTCCCATTTGTTTTAACGTGTTGGCCCCGGTTTGGACGTGGAATTTCGCGCGTGCCGGGTCTAGTGCAGATGGACAAACTAATGTTTGGTTTGTCTGCATTGGATTCGGCGCGTGCGGGATTCGACGTCTAAACTGGACCTTAGTTATTAAATCTTTTATATACTCTTTTTGTAGTTTTTTTTAGAGATTTTATGCCTTGTATTTTAGTGTACCTATATGTAATGCGTAGTTGATCATATTAACATGTTAAATTGCGCAATACAAATAATAAACTATTATTATTATTATTATTATTATTATTATTATTATTATTATTATTATATTTACATTATTTATTATTAGGTATTAAAAACCCAACTACACTAAGTTTGACACAGGTATTCGGACTCAAGCACGGGAGATGGTGGTGGTGGGGGTTACGTATGTGAAAAGTGATTGATTTTAAGAAAAATGATGAAAAAGAAAAGATAAATAAATAGCATAAAATAAATAAATAAATATTAAGGCAGTGGGTGATTGGAACGAGTTGAGCGTACGAGACTTATATGAGTATACTCATGGATATGTATCGTAGAAAGGTAGGTAGCAATGGTACAGTAAACGATAAAGTACGTCGTACAATGAATATTGAGTTAAGAATAAAAGTGTTTCGGTTGAAGGCAACGTTACGAAACATGAGTCATGTTTGTATTCCTTAAACAACGGAGCCTGCAATACCAGCTAGTAAGCGGTCAAAAAAGTCGAGAAAAAAGTCGAGAAAAAAGTCGAGAAAAAAGTCGAGAAAAAAGTCGAGAAAAAAGTCGAGAAAAAAGTCGTGAAAAAAGTCGAGAAAAGTAAAAACAATCACGAAATTTGCATGGCACTAATCGGGCTCCGTAGGTTTTCGTGGTAAGAGTGCCTTAATCCAACTTACTTTAAACTTAATTTGGTAGTTCTAAGCAGATAATTAGAAACTGGAGCTAAATTAGAAACTTTAAGTGCGATTTTTGATACAACTCGAATTAGTTACGTAAACAAAAGATTGTAAATGGACAGGCCAGGAATTTATACTGCGTCATTGATGTAAAATAGTACTCGCACGAGTTTTATATTATTTTATTAGCAAGAAAAATGATATTAGATTTGATTAGCAAAACACATTTATTTCTAGTCGAATATTTTCATGACAAAAACGTATTTCATGCCGTAAGCTTGAATGGGGGCGGGCAAGGAATTTCTACTGCGTCATTGATCTAAAATAGTACTATTGGTATTTACTAAAACAAGGAACGACCTAAAACCACCTGAAACGACCTGAAACGACCTGAAACGACCTGAAACCATCTTGAAAGCACCTGAAAACAGCCAAAACATTGAATCTCCATCGAGTTTGTCGTCCAGTTTGTGTATTTTATTGACTGTTATCGATCGATCGAGTGTTTGTTTTCCTTGGAAGGGATGTACTTCATGGTAGAATGTCATATAGTCGCTCATACGTATAGTCTCCCATAGAAGTGTTCCACACTTATACCTCACTTTTCCCTTGCTATGATTACCTGTTCCTAGCTATGATCAACCGTCCCTACCTATGACCAACTGTTCCTAGCTATGATCAACTGTCACTAGCTATGATCAACTATCCCTTAGCTATGATCAACTATCCCTAGCTATTTTCAACTATCTCTTGCTATTTTCAACTGCTCCTAGCTGTCATCAACTTTCCCTAGCTATTTTCAACTATCCCTAGCTGTCATAAACTGTCCCTAGCTATGATTACAATTTGAACATTTTTTTTACTTTAACGTGTAAATTTGTTTAACTTAACATTGGCGTATCTAGGGGGCTCAGGGGTGCCTGTGATCCCATTTTCAAAGCCAAAGATAAATCATCTGACCGTTGATGCAGTATGTGATATGATGTTATAGTGACAATTTGGTATGTTGTGACCCCCACGCCCACCCCCCCCCACCCCCCCACCCCCCCCCCCCCCCCACATGACAGATCCTGGATAAGCCCCTCCTTAACGTAATTCAGCCATGTTGCCTGCAAGTTTTTAAGTTCATTAAACTATATAAGGGGAAGTTAATCTATATATAGGTACAGGAAACCATTAGTAGAGAATGGTGAAAATAGCTAGGGATAGTTGATCATAGCAAGTGACAGTTGATCATAGCTAGGAACAGTTGATCATAGGTAGGGACGGTTGATCATAGCTAGGAACAGGTAATCGTAGCGAGGGAGAGGTGAGGTATAAGTGTGGAATACTTCTATGGGAGAGTATACGTAGCGACTATATGACATTCTACCATGAAATACATCCCTTCCAAGGAAAACAAACACTTGATCGATCGATAAAAGTCAATAAAATACACAAACTGGACGACAAACTCGATGGAGATTCAATGTTTTGGCTGGTTTCAGGTCGTTTCAAGATGGTTTCAGGTCGTTTCAGGTCGTTTTTAGAAATCAAAAACTCCCGGCCGTGTAGTATTTTGAAATTGGTTCCCATGGTGCCGGGTATCTAGACACTCCGACATTTGTAACCTCAATAAATTCTTACCATGTTAAAAAGAAAGTGTGGAAACGCTAATAACATAAAAACTTTTTAACGGCTTAGAGGGAATTTCGCTTCCGGCTGATTAAATATGCGCAGAAAATTAGTAAAAGTGATAAGTCGCTAGTGGAGTGGCCACAACCCACAAAGGAGCGAAAACTACGACTTATGGAATCAGTCTAGGAGTCGAATATTTCAGATAATATTCTTATAAGACGCGTTCTTTATAACTATAGTGCGAAATTGAGTTTATTTACATCTGTGGTTTTGAATTTAACTAGCCAGATTAATAAAGAAAAATGGATAAAATAATTTTTATTTTCGGCAAATGACAATATGATCCTTGCATCATTGAGTCACGCTATCGTATCTAGGCTGAATTTTTGACCTTTAGGACATTTGCGTTTCGGGCTCTAGAAATTTGTAGTTTAAGTATCCCAAAAATGTTTTTGCATTTTCTGAAAGCGGACGCGTTGTACTATCCATAGAAATCCACTTTTTTGAACAAATTATAATTTAAAAATTGGAAATTCGAGAAAATATTTTTTTAAATATCATGCAGGTTCAAGCATACCAAATTGTCGCGCATTAAACTCAGTTATAGTAATTTCTCTATTTTTACATGAAATAGGTCATCGAGACTTACCTTCTGGCAAAGTTTGAGAATTTTCGACTTTTTCATTTTGCACACCTATGGTCGATATTTACAGATCCCCGCTGTTAATAGTCAAGAGAGGTACTTTAATCCTAATTGATGGGAGCTTTCGAGACGCCATCTTACTCCTCCTCGACCGCTGACCATGGCCATAGTGACAGTCGCCACTAAGCTATCAGATAAGTAGAAAAGGGACATTAATCGGTGAACATACTGAAAATGAGCAGTATGGAGCTGGAAAAGAACTAGAAGAACGAGAAGACAAAAGTAAAATCCGCGAAAAGTTTAATCTGGCAGAAAAAACAATAGTATAGCGTTCATCGTTCCAACAATTAATATGGAAATGAGCAGGAAATATATTATTAATAGCAAGAAATTATAATGATAAAAAACATCTACAACCCCAACGTCATAAAGGTGCCGATCCGATTCCGATTATTTATTTTCTGTGGTATTAAGAATTCGTTTTTTCCAGATCGATAAGGCTAGCTTCTGTGCTTTTTTCAAAATAAACCTTTTTGCTGTTCATTTAGGCGAAAAAAGACATTCATTTTAGCCAATTATAGAATCAATAACGCAAATATACATTCTATAAGTAAGAGTTAATTACCGAGAATAGAGGCAATAAGCCATATACATCCCGAGGCCGCAGGTTCGAGGTAATTAAGTATTTTATTTATCAATTGAGAAGGTTTTCTATCAAATGTTGCTCATTATAAATTCGAAGTCTATATATAATTATTAGAGAGTTTTATATAGCCGTTCACGGCAAACGTGTAACGTCAGTTGATCAGTGAAAAATTCTTTTAAATGACTGAAAAGGAATCGCAAAAGAATCCAAGTGGTAGAAAAAGAAAAGCATTTTTTTTTGTGATATGAAAGTTTGCAAGAGGTAAAGTAAAACACAGGAAAACGATGAAAAAGTGGTCACGTTTGCCGTTTGCGGGAAGAAAAAAAGTCAATCTAAAACTCTCTAAAGTAACCGGGTTAATAACTAACTGTATATTAACTTTGCATTTATAATGAAATAAAGCCTCGCGAATAACAAAGAAAACCGTGCCAATTGAGAAATATAACACCAAGAATAACTTGACTAACGCGAAGGAACATGAATTGCGCAATGTGCATTACATTTGAATCAAGAGATTCTGGTTTTGTAGCGGTAGTAATTAGCTCTTTGTTTTAGAACTCCAAGATATGTAGAAGTTTTGTAATACAGCTAATTGTTGCTAAAAGTACCTGGATTGTACTCGATATTAGATAATGCTTGAAATTTAAGCTTTTCCTATCTTTTATTCGAATACAATCGTCGTTTTTTTTTTGTCATCCTTTATTATTAAAAAAGAAAAAAACGAAATTGAACTCATGGCCATTTAGGTCGGACCTTGATCATGACATATCAATATTGCCAATTAAGGCGGCGGGATTCAAAGAGTTGAAAACGTCAAAAACAGTTGGATCCAAGCGATCTATTGTGGAAGTTTCTATAGAGGGATTTAAACAGCTGGGTTTGCGACTGTTTTTTTAGACCATGACTGAGCATGAATAATATCTCCGCTTTTTAGATGCATACCGCACGCAGTTATTACTCCAAGCACTACTTAACAATTATTCGCCGAAGGCGAAGTGATTATCGGGGAATATTTTACCAGAGACGAGTCTTCGAGCGGCGAGGTAAATGTTCCCCAATAATCACTGAGCCTGAGGCAAATATATAATTGCTTTAGTATAAATACACAGGTGATTCTTTTAAAAAAAGAAAAGAGAAAATAAAAATAATAAAAAAAAATTAAAAAAATAAAAAAAAAAAGAAAGAAAAAAGAAAGAAAAAAAGATAAAAGGCATTTTGTTTCCGGTAACAGCAACAAAGCTGCTGGCTGCCATTTTGGATTTTCGTTCGAGGTGATTATCGTGTGATAGTGTAAGTTTCTTGACCAATCAGCGCGCGAGATTTTCTATAATCATCTGCGTATTTTACTGAAGAGGAATATTGATGCCATAACTGTCGCCAAATGTGAACAGTTGTTCAGGTTTATGCAGACGTACTTACCAAGATGCATTAATCATGAAGCAATCCAAGGATAATAGCCTTAAAGTAATAAAGCAGTTTTGAAATTTGTTTCCCTTCATTGATTGTCATTATTACACAAATGTTTATCGATTCGCGATTATCGAATGCTGCTACGCAATGAATGATTGTTCTTGACGCAATTAGCTGTGCCTCTCTATGCTAATGTCTTATTGAAAGTCTCTTTTTACCTTATGATTGTCAGATGATGTTAAGGATTTTCGATTGGTGTCAATGATTGTCAATTAATTGCGCGTGTTTAAATGTCCGCTCTTCGTCCTTGGTTGTCGATTTAAATTCGCCTTATTGATTCTACAGTAGGCGAATATGAATACTTTTTTCGACTAAATGAATAGCAAAATGTGTGTTGTTCGTAAAAGTGAGTTTTACGAAGTAGGCACAGGCTTTGTGCACCCGTGAAAAATGGATGTTACAACTAAGAGTTTTGTAGGTGCTTATTACTATTAGGTACGACTAAGTGTCAAGGGCGGATCCAGCCAAAAAGTTTAGGGGGGGGGGGGGGGGGCTAATGGAATTTTTTTTTTCTTTGGGGGGCTAATTGAGTTTCTTCCGTCAATACAACAAAAACAATATAAAAAAGCATGGTTTTTCTCTCCTGAAGGGGGGGGGGGGGGTGTGCTTCAGCCCCCCTTGCCCCCCTGGATCCGCCCTTGAGTGTTTAGTCAGCTCAGTCATGAGATTTGTTATTATTAGTTTTTTAGCAGCTCACAGTAGTAGACTAATGACACAATGTAATATAGCCCAGACCCGAATGATGGAAAGTAATCAATATCATAATAACTTTTTAGAGATATTAAAATGTCTATATATAGCTACTTATGAAAAATTATCACCTGCAAAACTATATGGTCATGGCCAAATGTAAATGTTCTAAACAACTCGGTTTCGAAGTAAATGGATTGGACTTTTTGTCTTTAAAAATTAAAAACATGCTTTCCAAAATTTATAATATTGTGGCAAAAACCCTATTTGTGATAAATGTTCTAACTGGAGCTTAAAATAAAAAACACAAACACAAGCAAAAACACAAACATACTTTATATGATAAATTGGACAAGTCATGATTTTGGCTGCTGCTAAATGATGCCATTTTTTATTCTTTATTTTTAAACCAGTTATTAGACCAAGAGAAGTAGAAAAGGTGAACATAATAAAAATGAGCAGTATGGAACTGGAAAAGAACTAGAAGAACGAAAAGCTAGACAAAAGTAGAACGCAAGAAAACGTTTAATCTCGTGGGGAAAACAATAGTATAGCGTTCATCGTTCTAACAATTAATATGGAAATGAGCAGAAAATATATTAGTAATAGTAAGAAATTATAATGATAAAAAACATCTACAACCCCACTGTCATAAAGGTGCCGATCCGATTCTCATAGTTCGCTGTTTATTTTCTGTGGTATTAAGAATTCCTTTTATCCAGACCGAAGAGGCTTATAGGCTTCTTCCAAAGTAATTACTATCTGGCACTACATTCGGAAGATTCTATTTTCGTAGTGGTATATTAATAAGCTCTTTGCTTTAGAACTCTAATATATACAGAAGTTGTGAAATACAGCTAATTGTTGCTAACTTTTTTAAACATTTTTTTTAAAGCGTTATGGATACTTCCACCATCGACATGGACGTATCACCCCTATCATCATCAGCAACAGCCTTTTAACGTATTTTCTTATCCTCAGTTTCAGAATGATCCTGCAGGCAATTTTTGGATTGGTTCTCCTATGTTGTCATCTTGTTACCAATAACGCTCAAAGTGTGGGTGAGTACCGTTTAAGTTTCTTATTTAATTTTTAAAATAAAGCTAAAAGTTAAAACTACTTCACCTTTATATCCATGTAATACTGATTTTCTATTAATAATAATGTATGTTGATTAATAGGTTTTCCAATTTCAATTTCCCGCAACATTTTTGGTCTATTTTGTGACATTAATGTCCTGTTTTGGTAGTCACTGCCTCATGGAAAAGTTTTCAATGAATATCGATTCTTCTGAATGATATTTATCTGTTTTCATTTTTATTCTTCTCTCTTTGTGTAGACTTGTGAACACTTTTGCAATTCTCCACTGTGACACTTGTTTCAATTTTTGTTTTACCAACTGGACAACTTCTTCTTCTCAGATTCTACTTTATTATTTATCCTCACTTATTCTTTTTAATTTCTTCTTCTTCTTTTTTTTGCCCTTTCTTGATCGTATCTTATCTCACTGTTTATGTCTTTTATTATTGGCCTACTACATTTAGTCATATTTAAGTAGATTTGAAATGAGAGTTCTGCGTCACCTACATGTAGTGAGGAGGTCATGCGAGCAGAGTCTCCTTTACCTTCCCCCGAGTCAGAGAAAGGGAAGAAGACTCTTTCCTTTCTCTCACTCGGGGGAAGGTAAAGGAGACTTTGCTCGCAGGGTAACCTCAGAATGGAAATATTGCGAAAAACGTATCTCTTTCCCTACACTTCTGCCCAAACAATATGGCGTCGGAAACCGTGAAAGGAACTATAAATAAACTAATATAAAACTCGTGTGAGTACTCTTTTATGTAAATTATGACGCAGTAAATTCCTCGTCCACCCACTCGTTGAAGGTTTCGGCATGAAAATCCCTTTTTCATAAAAATATTCGACTAGAAATAGATACGTTTAGCTAACCAAAACAAAAATGATTACTTTAGTTAATACAATAACATATAACTCGTGCGGGTACTGTTACTAAAACAAGGAACGGCCTGAAACCACCTAAAACGACCTGAAACGACCTGAAACGACCTGAAACGACCTGAAACGACCTGAAACGACCTGAAACGACCTGAAACGACCTGAAACGACCTGAAACGACCTGAAACGACCTGAAACGACCTGAAACGACCTGAAACGACCTGAAACGACCTGAAACGACCTGAAACGACCTGAAACGACCTGAAACGACCTGAAACGACCTGAAAGCACCTGAAACCAGCCAAAACATTGAATCTCCATCGAGTTTGTCGTCCAGTTTGTGTATTTTATTGACTTTTATCGATCGATCGAGTGTTTGTTTTCCTTGGAAGGGGTGTTTTTCATGGTAGAATGTCATATAGTCGCTACGTATACTCTCCCATAGAAGTATTCCACACTTATACCTCACCTCTCCCTCGCTACGATTACCTGTTCCTAGCTATGATCAGCCGTCCCTACCTATGATCAACTGTTCCTAGCTATGATCAACTGTCACTAGCTATGATCAAATATCCCTAGCTATTTTCACCATTCTCTACTAATGGTTTGCTGTGACTATATATAGATTAACTTCCACTTATATAGTTTAATGAACTTAAAAACTTGCAGGCAACATGGCTGAATTACGTTAAGGAGGGGCTTATCCAGGATCTGTCATATGGGGGGGGGGGGGGGGGGGGGGCGTGGGCGTGGGGGTCACAACATACCAAATTTACACTATGACATCATATCACATACTGCATCAACGGTCAGATGATTTATCTTTGGCTTTGAAAATGGGATCACAGGCACCCCTGAGCCCCCTAGATACGCCAATGTTAAGTTAAACAAATTTACACGTTAAAGTAAAAAAAATGTTCAAATTGTAATCATAGCTAGGGACAGTTTATGACAGCTAGGGATAGTTGAAAATAGCTAGGGAAAGTTGATGACAGCTAGGAGCAGTTGAAAATAGCAAGAGATAGTTGAAAATAGCTAGGGATAGTTGATCATAGCTAAGGGATAGTTGATCATAGCTAGTGACAGTTGATCATAGCTAGGAACAGTTGGTCATAGGTAGGGACGGTTGATCATAGCTAGGAACAGGTAATCATAGCAAGGGAAAAGTGAGGTATAAGTGTGGAACACTTCTATGGGAGACTATACGTATGAGCGACTATATGACATTCTACCATGAAGTACATCCCTTCCAAGGAAAACAAACACTCGATCGATCGATAACAGTCAATAAAATGTACAAAATGGACGACAAACTCGATGGAAATTCAATGTTTTGGCTGTTTTCAGGTACTTTCAAGATGGTTTCAGGTCGTTTCAGGTCGTTTCAGGTGGTTTTAGGTCGTTCCTTGTTTTAGTAAATACCAATAGTACTATTTTAGATCAATGACGCAGTAGAAATTCCTTGCCCGCCCCCATTCAAGCTTACGGCATGAAATACGTTTTTGTCATGAAAATATTCGACTAGAAATAAATATGTTTTGCTAATCAAACCTAATATCATTTTTCTTGCTAATAAAATAATATAAAACTCGTGCGAGTACTATTTTACATCAATGACGCAGTATAAATTCCTGGCCTGTCCATTTACAATCTTTTGTTTACGTAACTAATTCGAGTTGTATCAAAAAACAAAAATCGCACTTAAAGTTTCTAATTTAGCTCCAGTTTCTAATTATCTGCTTAGAACTACCAAATTAAGTTTAAAGTTAGTTGGATTAAGGCACTCTTACCACGAAAACCACATATGTTCAACCTCTTTCACCTCCTCCGTGTCCCGATCTTACAGATCTCAACATGCATTTTCACCTCGTGTTTCACCAATGTCAATCATGACGAGGACCACCAATGGCATTCGTAACACTAAATTCCGATCATACCTAACTCAACAAAAACAAATGTACTGTGCCCATAGGCACAGCACAAAAAATAGGATTAGCATAGTTAATAAGTATTTAGTGGTATTTATGTTACACACTTATACTGTTTGTACTCTATAGTCATGTTCTTTCACTTGAATATAAAATAGCTATATAATTCACAAATTGAAGTTTTATGTTTTTACAAAGTAGAGAGAAACGTTTTTGCTTAAAACTAGTATTGTTGTTATCCATTGAAATTTTTATTGACTTATGTAGGTGATTGTGATTTTGAGAGAAATATGTGTAATTGGACAAACGCAAAGGGCGAAGACGATTTCAACTGGACCCGTTATTCTGGGCGAACAGCAAGCTTCATTACTGGACCAAACAGGGATCACACTACCGGTATGTCAAAACAAAAAATTGTAATATATGTTCTTGGTCGACCTTTCCCTCACATTTTGTATAGAAAAAATAAATTTAAAGTCATATATATTATTTTTGCACCAAGTCATATCACACCCAAATCCGAAAAGTTGTAACATTCATTCTCGTAAATTGTAATCTGTTTTTTTTTTAACATGCTTTTTTTTGCGTGTTTAAGGATATGGGGTATATTTATACATCGAGACATCATCCCCACGCTACAAAGGCCAAGTAGCTCGGCTTATAAGCCCCCGAATGCGAGGTCCTCAATGCATGACACTTTGGTATCACATGCATGGTTCTGACATAGGGCACCTTGCCATTTACGCCAACAACAATGGTTCACTTCGTCTCCTTTGGCTTAAAGGCGGAGAACAAGGACATTATTGGCATGAGACACTCATTGATATCCTGGAAACTAAAGAATACCAGGTATGAATATTTACAAACACAACATTTTACTCACTATCTCGCTTCTGATTGTCAAGGGCCTTCAGCCTCCTTGACATCCTGTGAATTTAACTTGATAAATGTATTACCTGTGGGTTTTCCTTCAGCGGAGCACCATACTCAAAAAAAAAAAAAAAAAAGGTAAACCATCGAGTTGATTTTTCATGGCTTGGCTGACGTCACTTCCGTCTGTGCGTACACACGTACATACCTACGTACGCACGTTCGTAAGTCCGTGTACACAACACAGGGGCCTCGCTTGATTTCCCGCTTGACTCGGAAATTTCACAGAAAATATCGCTTTGGGAGAAATTATAGCCCAACAGTAGATAAACTGAAAATGTAGTCAAAGATAAATCAAGAAGTATTTTTCAAGAATTCTGGTGTATTTTTTTTAGCAAACAATCGCATATTTTTACTTTCTATGGCATGAGACGTTTTTTTCGACGAATCGACAAATCAAAGACTTTCTCTCAAAGTTTTTAATATTTCTATGGATAAGCTTAATTTATTTTAATGCTGAATGAAATAATATATATATTTAGGCATTGCCTAAAAGCGTAGCTCCCCATGCGGAAGTCACAGAGAGACGAATTTGAATGAGACTGAAAGGCAAAAATAAGATCGGGGAAAAAATCTTCGATTATTTATTGTTCGAGATGAAGATAATTTCTCTCATGATAAAAACCATGCAATGAAATCGAATCGAAATGCACTACATTGTTTTGTTGTTGTTGTTGTTGTTGTTGTTGTTGTTGCTGCTGTTGTTTTTTGTTTTTGTTTGTTTTTTTGCGCGGGTATACTCTCCCATTTAGGAATTTTGTACACAACTCATCACCACCCCAGGGGATAGTTTTGTTCTTGGAAGATTCTTCGACAAAGTTTTCCAAGGCCGACAGTTTTAGGCTTTGAATCTTTTTTACTTAAAAAAAAAAAAAAAAAAAAAAAAAAAACGAAAGATAAATACAGATAATTCAATACATTATCAAGTTTAGTGAAATTTAGCTTGGATGTTTTTCATCGAAATCAAAAATCTGGAGATTTAGGACAAATCAAGACTAAAAAACAGACTTGAAAAATGGTTAAGGTGAGCAAAAAATAAGGTTCACTTAATTAGGTCTTTTACAGTTTTCCAAAAACAAAGCTTACATTCATTTAAACTTGACAAGAACAACTGAGACAAAATAGGAAATAAAATGCCTAATTTCTTTGTCAGTAAATTGGCGTTTGCAAATGTTTTTGAATGTTTTTTAGCTTTTTAAAGTGAAAGTCTAGGTCTTTATACAATAACATCTCTCAGTAACACAAATTTAAGCTCATTTTTATAATCATACTTTCTCAAACAGCTTAATAAACAGTTGAATATTTGGTAAAAAATTATATTTCATTTAATAATTAAATAAGTTATCTATAGAAAGATATAAAAATATTAAATGAAAGTCTTCTTTGTTTTGCCGATAGGACCCCGCGATAGGAGGCGAGCAAAGCTGCATTTTTCTTGAACGAAAAACATACGATAGTTGGTTAAAAACAACAATAAAGGACGAATATTTGTTGTCGTAATATGCTCTCCGTGTTATATTTCCTCCAGCATTAAAATAAATTAAGCTTATTTAGAGAAATATAAAAAGTTTTGAGAGAAAGTCTTTACTTTGTCGATTCGTCGAGAAAAATGGCTTGTCAAAAAATATGATATACGATTGTTTGCTAAAAACACACACCTGAATTCTTGAAGAATACTTCTTGATCCAACTTTGACTACATGAAAGTATTTTTTAAAATTGTTTTTGGTCTATAACTTGTCCTAAAGCGATTTTTTCTGTGCATTTGAGAGCTGCATTTGTGAGTAGTTTTGCTTTGACATCAAGCGGGATTCCTGAGTTGTGTACACGGACGGACGGAAGTGACGTCATCCAAGCCATGAAAAATCAACTCGATGGTTTACCATTTTTTCTTAAGTATGGTGCTGAAGCCCGCGAAGGCCCGCGCGGGAGCTCCGCTATAAAAAGCAGAGCATATTACAAGGCATATACCCTTTATTAGCAAACAGAAAAAGACTTTCATTCTATATATATATATCATATCATTCATATCTATAGATAATTGATTTATGTATGGGATAAGATATAAAATTACACCAAATATTCGCTATTTATTGAGCTTTTCTAGCTAGTATAGTTTAATACAAATAAGCTTAACTTTGTTTTTTTGAGAGATATGTTATTGCATTAAGAGCGGTCGCTTGCCATTCACTTTGAAAAGCAAAAACATTTACAAATGCCAATTATAAGATAATTCAAATAGTAAGCGTGCTGTGATTGGCCGAGAGCCGTGTTTGCATTTCCCTTTGCAAACACGGTTGTGACGAGCGTCGACACTGGTGGGAAAATTTGAGTTTTGTTTGGAAGTTGTACTTGTACACAAATAGTCATAACTCCAGTAAACCTGAAAAAGCTTCTGAAATAGTATAAACACCAGACGAGACTCCAGCAAAAACACAAAAATCCAGATTTGCCAGCCTGAACTCGGAGAATCTCGACGAACTCTTTAAACAACACCGACGGAAATCAAGCTTGAATTTAGCTAGTTTTAGCTCTCAAAATAGTGTTTTCTTTTCAGTCTAGAATGACTAAAACCATTAGTTAAGCTTTGGAATTATTATTCTATCTAGATCTGCTTGTAAAAGGCTTTTTCTCAAGGGAGAAAGTCGCTAAAGTTTGGCTTCTTCTCGCTTTGAAATAAAAAAAATTCGACTTGAATTTCATGTTTGGAGGCGTCGATGAAACTCGCAATCTGATTGGTTATTGCAAATGCACAAGTATGTAAGGAGAATTTATAATTAAAACTTTGAACTAAATTCTTCTGTTTTATTCAATCGTGTTTCGTTAATTTTGTTTTTTGAAGAAAATAATTTTATAAAACAAATAAAATACATTTCTCGAGCAGGCGCTGACACTCGCCTACGGCTCGTGTTTGCACTGATCTGCTCTCGAATTCTCCCATTCACATCTCGGTTTGCATTATCGTGCCTGCAAACACGGTAAATGTATTTTATTTGTTAATTAACTGACAAAAAATGCTATTTTGTATTGCATTTTGCATTATTTCTATTTTTATTTATGTCTCAGTTGTTCCCGTCAAGTTTAACTAAATAAACAATTTTTTCTCGAAAACTTTTGTTGTTTGTGATTTTCGTATCTTTCTTACATGAAAACAGATGAAAACTGGTAAAATCAAATCTCATAATCTAGTAAGCTTAAGTTTTCGAGCTTCTCGAAAAATAGTTAAGGCGAGTTATGAAAGGAGGAAAATATCTTAATTAAGAATTAGAATAAGAAAATATTTTTTTTAGCTGACACATTTGGTTTTAACGCTAAGGGCCTTCATTTGACTAGTTTAGACAGTTAATGATCTCCAGCTAGTTTTCTCTCTGATGCTACCAAAGCATTTATTACTCGGGCTTTCGGGATTCAGCCACAAATCGCCCTCGAAGCCCTAAAGCGCATACGTCAAATCGAAGTCTATGCGCATGCGTAGAATCAGCCATAAGCACATGCTTGGGTAGTGTCGGATGTGGCGAAGGACTCGTCGCTGTTTCAAGTAATGAATAATATGGAGTCTAACACGCTCAAGACACATACAAAAGCACAAACGTTCCGCGGTAGACCCACACTAAAAGGTGCCAGAGCGTTTTCGGAACGGGTCGGTCCGAGAATTACGAGTGAGTCGACCGTTTATCGTGAATGATAATGAACCTTTTATCGTGAACCATGCTATGACTACTGTATCAAACTATCTTATCTTGAGTCAAATAAGCATCGTCGTGCATATAGACGTGGTCGTGAACCCAGTAGAATACCAGTACAAACTCTGAAACATATGACGAACAAGAGCAGAATGTCCACGAAGAATTCTTTCGATTTTCTGCTATGAAGTCCGAGTTCACGCAGATATCCGTCTAGTTTTTCTTAATTTTATTGCAGTAAAAACACGGTTCTTGTGAAAACATAAAACTCTTCATATGGATAACCAAACATCGTTATGTAAATGAGGTAAAACTAAGCTTATGTTTTGCACACCTTTTTTTAACCAGTTTTCAAGTCTGTTTCATAGTCTTGATTTGTCCATAAAAAGTTTGTAAATCTCCAAACTTTCGATTTCAATGAAAGACATCCAAGGGTAAAATTCACTAAACCTGATATTGTATTGGATTATTTGTAGTTACCTTTCGCTTTTTTTTTTTTTTTTTTTAAGTAAACTTAACCAGGATCGGAATTCAAAGTTTAAAAATGTCGATCATGGAAAACTTTGTCGAAGGTTATCCAAGACAAAAACTAGCCCTTGGGGAGGGGTTGGGGCTGGTGGTGAGTTGATAATTTAATAATTTATTGAATTTGTATAGTGCAAATCTCACGTACCAGGGAGTAGTGAGTGCAGTTAAGAAGCTTCTAAACACGGCCTCCAAATTCGAATAATTCGAATATGAAAAAACTTATTGCGATTTATCCAAAATGAGTGCAAAATCCATAAGACAGAATTTTGTGTGCAGGGATTTTTTACCGCCTACAAATCAACCTGTGATTCTTCAGGAAGGTGTCAACCCTTCCGAACTAAGTACGGTATATTCACTCCCTTTCATTGTAACAAAGGAAATTAAACTCTCGATGTTTCAGTTGAAAATTATTCACAATATACTCCCTTTAAAAAACTACTTATTTAAAATTGGCGTCACTGAAAACGATATTTGTCCGTTTTGTACTGATCGTGAAAAACATACTTCTAAGCACTTCTTTATTTTTTGTAAAAGAGCTCAATCTTTTTGGAAAAAATTTAAAGCATGGTGGCTAGAAATTACTCCTACAGCTGAATTTGAGATCACTACAGCATTGATAATGTATGGTTATCTAAACAACATCAAAAAAATATTTTGATAAATCATTTAATTTTGATTGCAAAGCAAAACATGTTTTATGCTTTTATAAGTGAGGAATGTTATACTTTCCAAACTTTTCTCAAGCACGCAAAAGCTAAATTCGATTTAGAAAGAAAAATTGCTTTATCCAAATCAAAATGCGCAAAACTATCTTTCGAAAAGAAGTGGTCCCCTTTTTCTAAATTTTTGAGCAAAGATATTTCAAATAGTGTAGATTGATTAAGATAAGTTTCTCTTTTGAGTCTTTACAGTGCAAAAATAATAATATATATTCTTTTTGTTGTTGTATTTTTTTGTATGTTTGTTTGTTTGCATTGTCTATTATATACGACAATAATAATTAGAAGAACAATCTAAATTTAATAGAAAATGTCACTTTCTTTTTTTTCCCCCTCTCTCTCTGTTTTCTTCTTCAAAAACATTCAAATGTCATATAAACAGTAGGGGAGGAGGTCGGTAACAAAAATAAATAAATAAATTAAAAAAAAAAATAATAATAATAATGAAAAAAATTACCAACGTGTATAAGAAATATAAGGAAAAGAGACAGAAAATGTTATGTATAGCTTTATGTGTATATCTGTATATTGTAAAGTGAAACGTCTTTGTTGTAATAAAGTATTTATTATTTAAAAAAAAAAAATCTCAATTGGGGTATTTTCCTTTGCGCTTTAATATAAATGTAAAAAATATATAAAAAACTAAAACTATACTAATATTAAAATATACAATTAAAAAATGGTATAAAATTATTAGCGACATAAACGATAACAAAAAAATCTGCGAAAGCCATATTAAGTAAAAAAGTTTTCAATAATTTCTTAAAATTAGTCTCACTATAAGCTGTCCTGACCTCCGAAGGTAGCCTGTTTCCATAAATTAGGTACAGCTACCATAAATGATCGATCTCTTAATGTCTTATATGTTTTAAAATTAACATGTTCAAGTAATATTCCATTGCTATTTAAACGTAAACTATATCTACTCTCTTTCTTAATGTTAATAAGGTCCCTTAAGTGAGTTGTGAGTTGTGTACAAAATTCCTAAGTAGGAGAGTCAGTAAGTAGTAGAGTTTACTCGCGCAAAGAAAACGATGTAGTGTATTTCAATTCGATTTCAATATGTAGTTGTTGAGTCAACGGTAGCCTTATAAGAGCATCGAGACATGAAGTGAGTTAGGCTTCCCAGCATTCATAGCAAGCACAACACTTATGAAAAGCAATCGATAGAACTTGACCCGACTCGTTCGTTAATACGGACTTTGTTTTACCCACTTTCTTTTAGTGAAAAACAGCTTTCAATGGCGTTTTTATTTCAAGAAATGCCCTGCTGTGGCAGTAAAATTTTTGGTAAAAAAGGTTTTGGTAAAATAAAAAGTGTTAAACCTAAACTTAATAATGTTGTACATTTTTTGTTGTATTTTTTAAAAATGTCTAAATGTCTAAATGTTCCCATTTTCTAATTTGTGTTGACTGGATATATATTTTATTTCGGAGTGCTTCCCATAAACCCCCTGAAACACACTTCATCAAACTTATTACTCTTTATTAGTAAGCCTTTTTCCTATTTTGTCTTCTCCTTCCTATTACACTTTTTCCCCATAAGTTTTTGTAAGTCACTCTACTTATTCAAAGACCATCTAATAATAATGATAATGAAAACATATACCTCATGCACCGTAGACTCACGTACCCATGGGGTACCTATTTTTGTTTTGGAAGACATAATCTTCATTTCGAATAAAAAAATAATTGAAGATCGTTTTCCCGATTAACGTTTCAGATTTATTAAAATTGGGCTCCCTTTGACTTGCGTAAAGGGAGCGCCGCTTTTAGGCAGTGCCTAAATATGTATATTACATTTATGCTGCTCACTCAAGTCAAAATGGAGATTGCAATTATGTATGCTATTTTTTCGTTAGGAGAATGAAATCTTTATTCATATTTTACAAAATGTATAGTAAAACAATTAATAAGTTGGTTTTTCGCATACTATCTATCGTAAATTATCAAGACCTCGGCCATTTTATCAGCATCAGCCTATTGCTTCGGCTGCCGATAGCATAGTCATGGTCTTAATTTACGATATCATGTTCAATCTCATCCACAATTTGTCGAATATTGTTGGGTTTAAATTCTTTTTTCTATATCGTGCAGAATGTTGAATCAGCTGAATCGTAAGTTTTCAATAAAATTCTTTCTGTGTGACAGCACACGATAGTCAGTGTTTTACAACCAAAATGAGCAGATAATGAGATTGAAAGACTTTTATCAATTGATCGAAACTAAAAGAGCACATTCATTTTGTTATATTTGTTTGTCAGGTGGAAATAGATGGAGTTTGCGGGAAAAGCTATGAAGGTGACATAGCTATCGATGATATTGCTTTTTATCCTGGCGTTTGCACAAAACAAGGTAAAAGGTCAACCCACCAACCCACCAACCCACCAACCCACCAACCCACCAACCCACCAACCCACCAACCCACCAACCCACCAACCCACCAACCCACCAACCCACCAACCCACCAACCCACCAACCCACCAACCCACCAACCCACCAACCCACCAACCCACCAACCCACCAACCCACCAACCCACCAACCCACCATGTTTTTGTAAATAGAGTTAAGGTCACATTCATTGTTTCATTTTTTGTCATGAATAGCGTTAGTCAGAGAAATCAACCAAGATATCTTTTTTGCAGCTCCCCCAAAACTGTATACTTATGCTGATGTGGATCATCATGGTCTCATGGACCAGCAAGGCCTACCATCACCTGGTCCACGGTCGCTCCAATATAGCCTCCATTTCCAGCAAGAACCAATTCACAATCATGATCAGTTCTATTTAATATGCCAAGACCATTCAGGACTCAGAATCATCAAAACAGAATACATACCTCGACAGACGTTTCCATGTGAGCCGAGGGATTTCTTCTACTCGTCCAATTCCAGCAGAAGAGGATTGTTCCCCTTCTTTGTAGTAGACAGAGGAACGTCTGCTCCACAGATGATATCATTAAAGAATGATACTACCTATTGTACTGGACCAAGTAGCGTTACCCAGTTGTTTGCAGCATCCATCGAACTTTCTGGTGGGTACTCTTTTATCACATACACAATAATTGCTTAGAAATTACTTGCGAGCACAATACTCTCCTTTTTCATTCGGTAAATTCCGCGGCCGTGTTTTATTACTAAAGACTCGTTCGTACAGGTTTAGTATCCTTCAAAAGTAAATAGTTTGCAAAAATCAACTGAAATGTAAAGGTTGCGCAAGTTAAATAATGCCAATAAATAAAGTCAATCACGGAATTTAAATGGTATTTTGGCTGCCTTATAAAGGCTAAAGCCTGTACGAATGATTATATGGCTTTCAAAACTAGTATGCATCGAATTCGATGCTGGTATATTCAATCCCTATTTGCGGTTCAGTTTTCTAAGAGCTCTTTCGTGTCAAGCTTCAGTTACTGCACGCTTTTGATTGACTTTTACAAATCCATTCATTTCGGAATTCCTTAGCGATTACCAGATATCAATCGCTCAGCTGATAAAAGTTTTCAATTTTTTAATATCTTTGGTTCCCCAAATGGAAGTCAAACACTATGAAGTTTTTTATTGACAAAATGTTGAGCTCGTAGCTGTTGTGCTCTTTCTATGAACATCACAAGTTCCGTAAAGAATCTTTCTGTATCTGGAAGCCATATTCTTGCAACAGCTGACGCCATTTTGTAGTATTTTCCGGGTTGCGAGAAGCCTGTGTAAAACGACGTCACTTCCGTGTTCCCGCAAGTCATTTCCGTTTCCCCACCGCGTCTTAGTTGTATGATTCATGTTTTAGCTTAATTAATAATAGAAGCATGTATTCCAATGGAATGGATTTACGAACGTATAACATTGATGTCGTTTATGTCGTATTATATATGGTATCGATGTAGACCCTTTCAATAATTTGTCCGTAAAAAAACTTCATAAACACTGAGCACCATGTGCTCTCAGCCTGAAAGAATTTTATATAAATGTCTGTTTTATAAAGATTGGATAGTGTTAATTGAATAAAATGCTTACCAGCTATCATGAACGCTGAAACGCATTTCGCTATTTTTGTTCAGTGAATCTTGCACACAACAGCACCGTATCACTGTCTTCACACGTACCAGGCTTTCCTGCAACGTTCGCTATTGATGGAGATTACAAGACATGTGCCAAAACTCTTCAGGTAACACATAATAAGGCTTATTATTTGACAAGGTATTTCACGCGCTATGATTGGTCAATTTGCGGTTCATAAATTACGGTACGGACCGGAAAATGAAATGGTTCACTCATTAAGTGTACGTACTTATGATCTTTTAAAACATTCAAATTTTCGTTAAAAAAAAAAAAATTGTCGGAAAACCTTAATTAACTATTAAAGATAACTGAAAGTCACTGGCATTTAATGTAAAACTTATCATACTAGCCACAACTCTGTCGATCAAGGCTCTAAACAGCACTATAGTTAAGCGACTTTGTACTACTAAAAAACCTAGAAAAACATAAACTAAAACTAGGTCAAACTACAAACTAAAGGATGGTGAATAGCGGCTAATTCAGTAAATGAAATAAAGATAGTTTTACAAGAAGAATAAGCGTAAATTTGTTATTTCAGTAAGGTTACAACGTCAAGTTTGAACTTATCTGAATCGATCGGGTGAAGAAGCCAGTGGTTTGTTTTGTTAACGTTTTAAGAAGTTTTCTAGGCTCATCCGCTGTTGAAGTATTTCCATATTTCGGTAATACTTTATCCACATTTGAATTTTAATGCATTTGTGGACAAGAGAATTGGCAGTACCTTTTTTAATTGAGTCGAATGTTTGCCGTCTTCATGACTTCAGCCAATGTGCATATGGCGGCCTGGTTCAAACAGTCGAAACGTTGAAAAGTGACGAAAAACTATCCATGTTCAGCGAGCCGTAATTTTTCGAAGCTTCTCATTCATTTCTGGATAGATTTTAAGTTTTTCTCCCAATAAAAGGCAGGAAAGTCTAAAAGTCTAAAAGTTTGAAGTTTGAAGTACGACAGCTTTTTTCTCTCAACTCATGCTGAGATCTTGAAGTCTTCTTTTGATATGCCTTTTTTGCTTTGCATTTACATGTTTTGCAAAAGAAAGCCTCACTTTTGTTAACTAGTATTTCAGAAAAATTTAAACTATAACTAAATTCATTCAAAGTAAACTAAACTTCTAGACCTCTTTCTGAACGACTCAAACACTACATGACTTGTGGCACGTATAGGAAGCCTTTCCAATGTAGTTGTCATTTCACATGCGCTGTAAACTTTACTTTTTCTTGCTTCGACTCTTTTTAATCTCAATTCCTTGCCGTATATAAAAAATATCTTAGATTAACCTCGTTTGTTCGGTCCGCACCGTAAGTTATGAACCGAGTTTTTTCTACTGCCTTATGGCCCAAGCGAGTAGCTAAGAGCTATTTATTGAGTGTAATATGCTGGTATCTTACGCGGTTAACAATCAAGGAGATGCAGGGTGCCAAGGAGAAAGAAATGGAGGAAGAAAGAAAAAGAAGTGGTTGTTGAATAAACATATGAGTGTGTGAAGGATAAAAGGAAGGGAGGAAAGAAGGAGGGATGGAATCAAGCAAGCAATTAAGGAATAATGATAATAAAAAATTAAAAAAAAAACTTTGGTTGATTTAATGATCATTTTCAGCAAGACAATCCCTGGCTGGAAATGAAGCTTTGTGGTTCACAATTCATCTATAAAGTCTACGTCACCACACGACAGAACTGTTCATATGGCGACCATTTGCCTAACATAACAGTCAGAATTTATGACTTGAATATTCAAGTCTCATGCAAGACTACTGACCAACGTGCAAAGAAAACCTCACGTGTTTTCTTGTGTCAGCCTCCTTTACGTGCTCATAAAGTTCGCATAGAAAATCATGGAAAACAGATTCAGCTATCACTATGTGAAGTTATTGTAAACGCTGTAGGTAAGATTTAAAAAGCAAAACATAAAACCGAGTCTTTAGTAGCAAGTAATTATTTCTCATTAATTTGAAAGAAACCTTACCAAGCCCTTATTTCTTTATCTTTATGATAAGACAGCTTTTTCCATGCTTCGTTGAGTAAAAGAGCACTTGTTTTGGAAAGGTACTGTTTTATTGAATGTCTCTATTGCAACGGTTTGACTCTACAGGAAAGTGAAAGAAAGTGAGTGAAAGGGGGAGGGCTACAATAATTATTAAAGAACTTTACTGCGAATCCCCCAACGCTGAAATCCCCCCAATAAAAAACGTGCCTTTCCCTTCAACAAACTAAAAATAAAGATATAATGCGAAAACAGCTCGTCCACTGCCCGTACTTCTTTTAACACCTTTTAGATTTTCGTCACCCTGCTTTATCCTTGATTTAAGGTAGTTCCGGACCTTTCCATTTCGCGCATCTTGTTTTTTACCCTTTATTTGCGCTGTTTTGAAAATTGATATACATAATGTCAGAAGTTGAATCCTTTTCTATAACTTAACAAATTATTTCGATAATTTATGGAACTTTTGAGGCAAAAATGAAATGTTTTCGAAACATGCTTAGATTTTCATTACCTGACTTGATCACTCTTTTGATTCAAAACAACAAATTCATAACGTTGTAAAAATGAAGTAACAAAAAATGAATTTGACATGTTATTCTCAAAATCAATTCGAAATACGTCTTAGATTCTGTGGAGATTACAAAGACGATTTGACATGTTTCAGACGGAGGTTAATGTACTAGAACCCAGTCCCCCGCGGACAGGATTTGTGATTTTTGACCAAAAACTTGGATTTAGTCGCTCATAGCTCGTCTATTAGTACGGTGACCCCTTTTTTTCCCTTTTCATTCGGAGCTAGATATCATATTCTTTGGATTTAGTGCGGAAAGAAAAAAATTCATAGTTGAAATTGTCATGAAGTTTCAACATTTTTGCAACTACACGCGCACATAACTGCGCCGAATTACAAGCAATTTCGCTTCTAGGATTAACTTTTTACACTACTTGCAAAAGATTGGATGGATTTTTTAAATCTAGATATGTTTTCTAGACTCAACACTAATAGTTTAAAACAGTTTTCTGTTTTTCTTTGTTAAATCGATTTGAATAATTGGAATTTATTAGAGGAGGCAGATTTTCGGCAAAAACGCGCGGAAAACTGAAAAATCCCTCCTTTTTGAAGCCTTATATCTCGATAACCAATATGGTGACCCCCTTCTCTTTTTTCATAATCTGAATACCCTAACAATGAACATCAAATGACAGAATTTAAAAAAAAAAATTCATAGAAGAATTTTGAAGATCCGGTACTACCTTAATACAGAACATAATAAAAGAAAAGCCGGCATTCGTCTTTTTTATTTCTAATTTAATATTTAACTTTTACTTATAGATTCTCTTGAACATCTTCAAGGAGTAAAAGCGGAAGCTTGGCATAGCATTAGTTACAGCGACCAGTTGTCGACCTTCATTAAAAGCCCCAAAAGATACGACTCTCCAGATATCAGCGAAACGCACTATGAATTCTTCGACAATAATTTTTTTGTTTTTTATGATTATGGTCAGCGGCTTACTTCTTTTATACAGGTCAGATGCTCAAGTAATAAAATATTTAGGATTCAGCTAAAACTAAATCTCTTCGTACAAATGCAAACTGATTATAGGCAAATTTATTTGTTTTTCAATCACCTTGCCTGGCAAATGAAACCAATATTTACAAAATGCAAAAACGCAAAGTCAGTAATTGAAAATCAGCGCTAATTCTTTCATAGCGGAGCTCCCGCGCGAGCGCAGCACCATACTTGGTAAACCAACGAGTTAATTTTTCATGGCTTGACTACTACGTCACTTCCGTCCGTACGTCCGTGTACACAACATAGGAATGCAGCTTGATGTCAAAGCGAAACTACTGGCAAATGCGGCACTCAAATGTACCGAGAAAATAGCTTCACGACAAGTTATAGAACAACAACAAATGAAAACAACTTCCATGTAGTCAAAGATGGATCAAGAAGTTTTCTGCAAGAAGTCAGGCGTGTGTTTTTTAGCAAACAATCGTATATTATTATTTTCTATGACAATAATTTCTATCGACAAATCAAAGAATTTCTTTCGGAAGTTTTAATATTTCTATTGATAAGCTTAATTTATTTTAATGCTGGATGAAATATAATCCAGAGTGCAAATATTACAGCTAATAATATAAGTGCAAAAATTACTTGATGCTGATTGGTTGAAAAACAATGCAAAAAAGGTAATTCAGTGCAAAAAAAATTATGATAATTACAAACGGAATCCTCGCTCTTGATTGGATAATAAACAATAGAAAATGATTTCTGCCAATAATATAGCAGATTTTTATGACGAAAAATTCAAGGAAAATTTGAAGCAAATCGAGAGGGGGGGGGGGGGGGGGTTATGGCAGCCATTTTATCTTAGGTGAAAGTAAGCAAAGATTTTACGGATTTTACTATCACACAACTAAAAAACAGTTCAAAGAAGAAAACATAAGTAAAATTAAATCGATATTGCTGAATATATGGAGGAAATAGTGAGAAGAAAACAAAGTATGACATGAATTGAGGGAAATGAGCCAGCCGATCTAAAGATAATACTCGAGCGATTCTTTGCCGAAATAAAACAAAAACTAAAACAGAAATGAAAAAGATAATAGCAAGATAATTAAACACGATGTGGTAAGAGCTTACACAATATTTTGGTCTATAGATCCCAAGCTGAGCCTCAAATATTTCTGAACACTTTCGAAAACTGTCATGCATAATGTTTTTCGATATAAGTCTTACAACTCCAGTTAGCTGCAAAGTCAGCCAATCCAAATTTATTCATGAATTCATAGTGATTCAGATTTACTGCAGTAAAAAAGCTTTTTACAACAAACATATAGCCAATTTTTCGCTTAAAATAGTTAGAAAATATTTGAATTACATGTATTTGAAACCAAAATCGCTTTGAATATAGTTGGTTTTGAACGAACAAATTTCATAAAATATTAAGCTTATGCATTTAATATTTCACATATTTACGTCTCTCTCTCTCTCTCTCTCTCTCTCTTTTTTTATTTATTTTTTTTTATAAGTTTTTTCATGTATGTTATTAAGAGAGAATTCTTTTCGTATTCAAGCAGTGAGAGCCAAAAACTATTTTCTTGAAGAAATGCCGTTGTACAAGGCTAAAATCTTGTTATTCAGAAAGTTTAGGTTGTTTGGAAGTGGAGATGACCGATGAAAGTGGAATCAAAGTGTTAACCCAAAGCAAAAAGTTTATTAGAAAAAGAGGTTTGGGCCTTCATTTGCTTATTTCCCATGTATTTTCTATAAAAAAGCCTGACAAAGCAACATTCTAACACAAATGCAACAAAACATTTCTCGTTGATTTTTTCGGAAAATTTGCACAATTTTTGTGCTATTTTTAATTCATTTGTCAGAACCAATAAGCAATAAAGACATCACGTTGATTACGCGCGTGAACTTGAACGACTAAGTGTTGTCCTGATTTTTGGGCTCATGCAATTACCAACTCTTTGAAAAACTAACTCGTCCAAATTAATCACTAATTGAACTCGAAATCATATTATTACATATACAAATATTCGTCCTTTATTTAGCTTTGTAAATCTTTAACAATTCGGTTGTTTTTAACCAACTATCGTATATGTTTTTCGTTCAAGAAGAATGAAGCTTTGCTTGAATCCTATCGCGGGGTCCCATTGGCAAACAAAAGAAGACTTTCATTCAATAATTTTATATCTTTCTATCGATAATTTATTTAAATATTGAATGAGATATGAAATTGTACCAAATATAAGCTAAAAATATTCAAAAACATCTACAAATGCCAATTTACTGACAAAGAAACTTAACTGAATGTAAACTTTGTTTTTCGAAAACTTTTCTGTCGTTTGTGATTTCCATATAACTTCTCGCGCATGAAAACAGATGAAAAAAAACAAAACAAAAGAATTAAAATTAAATCTCAAAATCTAGTATTTAGGGCTAAGTTTTCAAGCTTATCGAAAAGTAGTTTATGCTTCTATTAAAGGAATAAAAATATTTTGATGAATAATTAGGATCTGAATACCATTTTTTAACTGATAACACATTTGGTTTCAAGATATTTCAGTGCCTTCATTTTACAAGTTTAGTTAATTATGACCTCCATTCAATTTTCTCTCTGATGCTACCAAATCAATTATTTTCTTAATTTCATTGCGGTGAAAATACGGTTCTTATAAAGACCTAAGCTCTTAATATGGATAAACAAACATTGGTTTGTAAGAGAAATAAAAGTAATAAGCTTATTATGTTTTGCTCACCTTTTCAAGCAGTTTTCTAGTCTGTCTTTATATGCCGTGTTCATTTGTCCATGTAATAAGTTCAGGAAATCTCCGAAATTTGTATTTTTTAGAAAGACATCCAAGTTAAATTTCAATAAACTTGACCTTTTATTGGATTGTCTGTAGTTATCTTTAATTTTTCAAATTTGGCTACCTGTGAGTTTCGTATTGGGAGCTCCGCTTTTAAGCAGTGCCTGAATATATATTATTGTTTTTATTAATATATAGTATATCTTGTGTCACAAGAGTATCATGACTTTTTGTATATTCGAAGAAAAAAAAAGCTAAATGGTTTTCCATGGTCTTTAATAATAATTTTAAAAGAATTTTACTTTTATTAATGCTGACTTTGAGCGAAGGCTCACTGATTGGACCGAATCAATAACAGTATGATAATATTTTGCTCCGAATTACTTCTGAACAGGCCCCAGATGACGGAAGATACATATTTTATGCCACGTGCGGCGATCAATGTAAGGTGTGGATGAAAAATCTAAAGAGCTTATCCGACGTTTTCTTTGTCGAAGATTTGGAGTACAAGAAGCAAGAACTTTTACAACTTATATTTGTGACTCGATATACTGGCTATGGACGGTGGTCCAAGTAAGATTTGTTTGACACACACAACTTCATACACAACAGATTCAGTAAGCCTCTTTACCGTGGGTTTAATATTTTCCCAGTTCAGACCAAGTGTCATTCTCTAGAGTATCATTTCATTGTTCAAATAGTGATTCGAAGTGGGAAAACATTGCACGAAGCTGTCATGTTTACCAAATTCAATTCGGCAAAATAAAACGAGTGAGCGAGTTGAGCTGCTTGGGATAAGGGGAATGTTATAAGTACTAAAACAAATCGATCCCAAGTTGCCGACTCTGATTACGGGACGTCGCTTCCCTTTTTCCACTTCATCTTATATTACTTTAAGTTTAAAAAATTTAAAAAAAAAAGTAAATCCATGATATGCATTTCATGTTTATTCTCTACAAGATACTCTTTTCAAACGCATAACAAGGACCTCGACTCATGCCACATGTACATGTTAGAAACGGCCGTCAAAAGTGAGCTATTCGGAATGGGTTACATTGGTGTTGGCTGGAAAACTCCCAATGGAGTAAACAACAGACCCTTGAGCCTTCCCAGTATGTTTTGGATTCTTCCAGGTATTTATTTTATTATCTTAATTGTGAGGAAAAGAAATAGAAAAAGCGGTCGACGAGAACTAGAAGGGATGGCGTGGCGTGGCGTGGCGGTGCGGTGCGGTGCGGTGCGGTGCGGTGCGGTGCGGTGCGGTGCGGTGCGGTGCGGTGCGGTGCGGTGCGGTGCGGTGCGGTGCGGTGCGGTGCGGTGCGGTGCGGTGGGCCACGCCACGCCACGCCACGCCACGCCACGCCACGCTTGGTTTGAAGTGGAGTGGAGTGGAGTTGAATGAAGTGGAGTATATTATATTATTAAAGTATCTATTTTTTTCTTTTCATTTTATTCAGGTCTCCAGATGCTAAACACTACAATTCTTGAACCGCCAATGAAACAACGTTCGGTAGTCGTGGGTCAGACAATGAATATCTCAAGTATGCCACTAAAAAGAAACTATCAAGATAGTATTAGACAGGAAAACTAAATAAAAAGAAACAAACACTGTCAACGAGCAGAAGAATTTTATTTGGCTATTGAAACAAAGTTTCCTTTAATAGCATTTTTCACAAATGATGTCAACATTTTCATCATGGAAATGAAAAGCGAGCAAGGAAAGCCCAGTTCACATGCTAATATGTTGCAACAATGTTTTTTCATTTTATTGTTTCCATAACATGGAAAAACTATGGCTTTTCAACTGATATTCTTCTTATTTTCCATGTAACCGATGCCTTATTTGCAATGCTCGTTCGCATTTCTATCCCATGAAGCTTTGCATTATTTTAATAACCGCACAAAAATGCTTTTTGTGACTATAACAGCCAAAAGTAAAAAATGGAAATATTGTCCACTACTTTGTATTACTATGACCACTCTTTCCCCACGTGAAGAGGAATCACTCTTGTAGTTAAATTTGTACTTGATAGCCTGGCAAAGTTTTGCAGGCTTTTTTGTAAACTCATCTTTTCTTCATTTCAGTGTCATATCGCCTCTGTTGCCATGGTATCTACTGCCCCGCATCATGTTCAAAATCAGTCAGGCTTCAATTACTAGGTTATACATTCATGGTTAACTCTTCCCTGTCAACCACATGCCAGTGGTACAACTATACAGCAAGCTTTGTCATTGAAAATCATCCCGGGAAATATGACATTAAGGTACTTGACGATTATGCACTCATTATGACTCAAAAAATAAAGTAACGCAGTGCCAAGATGGTGCCTGCTTGTGGGAGTATTTGGTTTGGATAAGCCATGATTTCACTTCATTGTGTGCCATAAATTACACATACAACACTGGTTACTAGGGATTCTACAGCGTTTTTTAGTATTGAGGTTTTTGACATTTCGCGGGTCCTTAAACCATCTTGCTCAGGCTGGTTTCCTCGTTGTTTGTGCAACATCTTCTTGTTAATAGCCCTTTGCACGGTCCAATGGTGTCCTATTGATTTAAACGTCCATACGTTTGTAGCCTGCAGAGTAAGCGTTCTCGTGATGGGTTTGAGGAAGAATCGGGGTTTTGGGGTTCATGGTTCGACTACGTGCTTGCCAGAAAGATTGGACCTATCGAAACAAAGGGAACGTGGGGGTAGGGGGAGGGGAAAGAAGGAAACGCTTGCCAGCAGGTCTTGTTATTTTGAAGAACTCGTTTGTGGACGAAAGAAGGATTCTGATTGGCTCGGCTTAAATATATTTGACGGATAGCAATAAATCATATATTGATCATTTGGACTTGCCATCAGGCCTGTCCCACGATAAAGGGGACGACACTAAAGAGTGTTCTACTGGTGCGTTAAGCAACGTTTTAGATTTATTTGAATCCAATGGCGGTTTTCGTTTCGAGGTATTCGAATCATCTTGCATTCCAGGGTTGAAGGAAATGTGCTTTACGAGAGTTTTAATCTTAAATATTATGTATTTGATCCTGGTCTAGGTTTTAGAGTCTACATCCAACACCAGCGTCAACAGTCACACTATTAGAGATCTTGAAATCAAAGGTAGGAACACATCATTAAGGAAAACACTATTTTGAGTCAAACCTCACGTATGCAACGTGAAAATGAGATAAGATGCAAGCACCAAGATATGTGTCTCGTGACACATATAAGGTATAAGTTGAAGATACGCATTTGGTGAGGTGACACCGACCCATACAGTCATGTGGCAAAGAGACAAGGCATTCCCTGTTTGCCACACAAGTCGCACTGGTCGAAATTCATGATCTGGATGATCCTGATAATCAAACCAAACACATAATATAAAAATATATGTATTTTTTTGCCCCAAAGCTCGTGTTCTCCATAGCTGTTTCTACCAAGATGAGTCATGTTCATGGAGAATTAAAGGCGATGGTGGACACATGGGATGGGTTGTTGAAAAAACTGCAAATAACAAAGGTAAAACTAGTAGCTAGTAATTTTATGAAAAGATCCGTCATCGGTCTGCGATAGCAAGTTTTATCACTTAGCATATGCGCCGTCTGTTTTGTCCTTTGTCTCAACCACCCAGCATTGCTACTACTCATTATACGACATACTCATACGAGTGCAATTAGAGAGCGATAATACACAGTCTGTGAACCGGTTTTGAACGGTTTTTTTGCTGATGTCAGCGCGTTGAAATTTTCTCCTATTCCTTTGTGCGGCTGCCGTCAGTTGTTTGAGCTCGTGACTTTTAAGTTTGCTTGTTAACCATAAAAATAAGAATATGTGGACCGCATAGCACTTATGAAATACATGAAGATATAGAATATAGATAAGTTATAGTGCTTGGGAACGAGGTTATTCCGAGCGAAAGCCCTTGGAATTAAATTCGGAAAAATTAATCTCCGACCTCGCTGGGAATCGAACCCACGACCTTCGGAACTGTACTACCGATGCTCTACCAGCTAAGCTAGAGGTCAGACTGAGAGCAGGCCGGGGTGAAATAGATGTTATGTAGCGGTAATTGTGATGCAAAGATAAGAATATGTGGACCGCATAGCACTTATGAAATGAATTAACCTCGTTTCCAAGCACTATAACTTATCTATATTTCTATATCTTCAACAATAAAAATAGTTGCTTTTCAGGCACTCTTTCTATTTTTCTTTTTTTTTGGTATATCACACAATAGAAAAATTTATTACACTACTAGTTTTGTATTATACTCGGGTAATTTTACTCGTAAAGGTGTATTTTTCTCGCGCCTACCGGACTTGAGGGAATACGGCCGCTTTCACTCGCAAAAACATCCAGTTGTAATACACAGCTAGTAGAGGAATAATCTCTATGTAATAAAAAAATATCTGTATAATAGCCTGCTTCTTTTTTCATTCGTCTCATAGGGCTGCACCTGCAAGCTGAAGCCAACACTACCGCGTTGTTACAAAGTCCCCTTGTTCAGCCCCAGCTAATCTATCGGTCTATAGGACTTTGTCTTGAGTTCAGCTATCGAAATAATCACGAATCTTCCCGGTTGGAGGTCATCGTTTATACACCTTATAATCAGACAGTTTTGTGGCATTTAAGAGGAATGCAGGGCTCCCAGTGGAAAGAAGCAACAATACCGTGGCCTGCCTACTTAATCAGCCAGGCAAATAATACTACGTTATTAAAAGATTCTGTAAGTCTGAACATCTGAGCCTCTGGGGTGAAGTCATTGTAACGTTATCTTTTCCACAATGCTGAAATGCCGACCTAACTTTGGGCCGATCTCAAGGGATGAAACGGTTCTACAAGTGTGAAACATATTAGTAACAAATACTAATTAATAGAAGTAAATTTAGTACGCTAAGATTGTATGATATGCTGCTCTATATAATGCTTTGATTTTATTCATCAGATTCAGATGCGAGGAAACACAGACACCAACAGCAGTGTTGCCGTGTCTGACATTCGTCTCTCGACAATAAAATGTTCTTTAACACCGAAGCATGCTACACCAGGTGAGGGCGTAGTAGTTCTTCCTGGTACTCCATCCTTTTTCTCAGACGTAATCGAGCTTGTTTTTCCTTTCTCCTCAAAAACCAACATCTAAATACTAATAGGCCATTTGCAGGACAACATGACGTGACTGCCAATGGATGACAGAAATGGACTTTCTTCATTAAAAGAAGAACATTTGATGGATGGATTACTCTATGTGATATCCAAAACGTTTTCCGAAATACTTTCTTCTCTCTTATGAGATACCTTCGAATTTAGTTTTTTGCCACCCAGCAGAAACGAGTGGTTGAAATGATTTTTTTTTCAATTTTCAATATGGCACATTAGCAAGCGACTGTTTGATAAAAATAGCCTATTCAATTTATCGATTGCCTTATCAAGTCGATTGTAAAACCTGTAGCCTTTCCGCCGTCCACCCTATAGGGCCCTGGAGTGAGATCTCATTTTTTTAGATTTAGAAGGAAAACAACATCATTCATAATACAATACCAGCAAAAATATCTATAACAAGAATTTAAAACATGCTTGCTTCCCCTTGATTTTAATTTAAGTATTTGCCACTATTCTTTCTAATTTTGCTACAAAAAATAAAGATATGGAGCTTCTTTCATGAGCTCCCTCCACTGCATACTGAAATCACGAAAAAATGCGTTTTTATTATCCCAGGACACGTCTGCGAGGCTGATGAATTCCAATGCCACAACGGCGAATGCGTCAAATCCAAGTTACGATGCGATGGGGACTACGCATGTGTAGATCAGTCAGATGAAAGGAATTGCGCATGTCAATCATCGCAATATGAATGCCCGGATGGAGACTGTCTAGAAGTTACTAAGTTATGTAATGGAATAGAGGAATGTGCAGATGGTTCAGATGAAGCAGGCTGTGGTTAGTATAAATAATAATTGCATTATCTGTCAAAATATAGGGATAAAGAAAAACCTGAAATATTCATATGGAATATAACCTTTTTAACTGCTGAGACAAAATATTGCTCTTGTTCCCTTACAGTTGCCATATGGTTCATTCCCCGGTTTGGTTTTCAACTTGGCTGGTCCTTGTATTGCGTGGATCAGACTGGATTGCCAGAAAAGCAGAGTCGAGTCCCGCCAAGGGCATATAATATTTTCCAGATCATTTACATAAATTAAAAATTATTTACCTTTGATACAGGTAACGTGTGCAATGAAAACCAGTTTTCCTGTCTGGATGGATCTTGTGTAACATGGTCTGTCACGTGTAATGGAGTGCGGGACTGCAAGGATAGATCAGACGAGCCGGACATCTGCTGTAAGTATTGTTGTAGCTCTGTGCTGTCTTGCTTGGATTATCTTATGTGACATGGTTTATCACGTGTGATGGAGTGTGTGACTGTGAGTATGGATTATATGAGCCAGACATCTCCTGTAAGGGTTTTTTTTATTTTTTTGTGGTTTTTTTTTTGTGTTTTTTTTTTGTCTTGTTTAGATGGATATTGCTTGACGTGACTGGGTTGACCTATCAGATGTTTATAGTTGTACGAAACAAAGAATCGTAACCATGGAAAGGCGTATTATTTTATTAAGGGTGCTAGGACAAATATTGATGGTTGTTTAGGCGTTAGACTCCGATAGATTGGTGTTTTTTTTTAGCCGTTAGAAACTGTTTAAACTGCTATCTATCTGTTCTGTTATGTGCTGGCTTGATTTTTTCTGTTTTCCCGTCTATATACGCCAAAAATAAACGAACTACTGTGTCCTATACCTGCCTCGTGCCCGCTTACGTAAGCGTAAAATAACCGACACGTACGCTTACGTACGCGGTCACGAGGCAGGTATAGGATACAGTAGTTCGTTATCGTACGATTGAACCGTTGGTCACAGCAGTATTTTTAGCGTATATAGACGGGAAAACTGAAAAAATCAAGCCAGCACATAACAGAACAGATAAATAACAGTTTAAACAGTTTTTAACGAGTAAAAAAACCCACCAAGATTAACGGAGTCTAAAGGCAAAAATACCACCAATTTGTGCCCTAGCGCCCTTGATTTTATTATACTCAAAACATTTTTTGTTTCTTAAGCCTCGCTTAGATGTCCGTTAAACAAAGTTAATTGTGCAACCACAACAGATCACTCTATTCCAAGAAAGGAGTGCCGAACATTTAGAGGTAAAACAAATGTAACTGAGTTGACCGCCCACTACATGTCCATCTTGCAAACGAACGATGCGCGTGCTCTCTCACCTCTCCACTTCCTGGACTCTCGCTGCTACTGTCAATTGAATTAATAATCTTAACATTGTAAGATTTCCTTCTTTATTGTTGGATGTTTTTTAATAGGGCCCTGTAATTTTGAGTATGGATTCTGTGGACTTACAACAAGCGACACAAATCGATCGAGCAAAGCAAAATGGCAAATAATGAAAGGCCAAACCCCAACTTCAGAAACTGGCCCTTTAATTGATCATTCAAGACCAGCTGCAAATGGTAAGCCGATTACATTATTTCTTTTGCATTGATTTCATGTCCCAACATGGCTACAAAGATTGCATACTGCATCAAAAACCTTCAAATAGGAATTATCAAACCCCTGAAATAACCTCTGGGCAGACCGGAGTCAAGGCACTGATAACTCACAGATTGAATTTTAATCTAGCTGATAGGTTTCTCTGCAGCAGATGGAGGAAATATCAATGGAGAGACCAAATGGCAAACTCTATTTTAAAAAATAAATGTAATGGGAGTCCCGAAAATGAATTCGATGCGTCGACCCCAGACATTAGACATGTACTACCGCTACGCCACCCTTTCATCCATTCCCATCAAGTATCACAAATGAGCTACATTCATTGTAATCAGATAAACATCCGTTCTAATTTCTATTTCAGGTAGTTACCTTTACCTCGAAGTTTCAGGATTAGTTCGTGATGATGCAGCACAACTTTACAGTGATTGGCTAGAGTACGCTAATGTCACGTGCCTACAATTCTGGTACCACATGTGGGGACGTCACGTGGGTTACCTGAATGTATACATCATGACAAACCAAACGAGAATTAAGGTGTGGAGTAGATCAGGGGACGCTGGTCCAAAATGGAGGTTCGCACAGACAACCATATACAATAATGGAAGCAGTTTCAAGGTGTGAACAACACGTTTATTTGAATTGTTAAGGGTTGAAATTATCAGTTCGAATTCTCATACGCACTAGGGTGCTTAAGAGTCTTTGCATGTTTACCTCACTATGCTAATGGTGATTTTTTTCTTTCTCTGAAACGGTTACTATTCTTAATTTATTTATTTATTTAAATATTTTAACATATTTTAACACATATTAACCCCAAGAGCAAGAACTCATCGAGGGGGTCTATATATCTTTTTACTGTAATAAATAATATCTTGAAGTGCTAGGACAAAAGAAATAAGGGAAAAAAAATAAAATAAAATAAAACCTATATAGTAACAATGCATTTAGGGGAAAAAAAACAATTATCAATATTATATATTATTCAGTGAGAAAAGCGACCAGAATCTAATAAATATCGTTGCACGGCAAAAAATAAAGTTTGGTTATCAGAAATAGATAGTTCCATAGATCTATGCAACAAGAGCAATTTTTTTCCTTAACAGACAAGGTAGACCAGTTATTAATAAGTTGTGCAGCAGAGGTAAGTAAGATATCGCATTGAGCAGGGTACCGGGGACAAGAAAGAAGAAAATGCACAATAACCTAAACGCAACCTTGTATGCAACACTGAGGCGTAATAAGTAAGAGACATGCTATAAATTTTGTTATACTCGTGGGGGTAAAATAAGCGATGCATTTTACTTTTAAACAAAGAAAAAGAATCTAATTTACGAAGAGATTCGTTTAAGGAATTCCAAGATAAAACGGACGATGGAAAGAAAGAAGTTTTAAATCTTTCAGTTCGGACTCTAAAAAGATAATAATTATCACCTTTTCTTAAAGAAAAACTAGATATTTCACAAACTTTGGGAGGTAATAGACTTCTCAAATAAGATGGTGAATACCCATTCACAATGTTGTAAAATAAAGTTAATTTATGAATAGTTCTTCTTATTTTTAAGTCTTCCCAGCAAAGCTCGCTTAATAATAGTTGCCTGCTAGTTCCTTTTAATGCTATGGCGCGCCAAACTAGACAAAAATACTTCCATGTATAATTTGTAAGACTTCCTACACATAGATAAACATTGTTTAAAATATATACTACTTCTAATGGAATGGTCAAACATTGATCGAAATATATAATACTTCTTACGGTATATATAAACGTTGATTTAAACATTCTAAAAATAATACTTGAAATCCGAAAATACGACTTACTTTTCTCTCAAAATATGATACTTCAGTCGGGGGAAAATATAATACTTAGCCTGCACTATCTTGACCAGCGGATATTCCACATTGGAAAAGAGATACTGGCACTAATAAGGATTTTCCCGCCTTTTCTCGCTATCTTTCTTTGCCATCGCAAAAACATGGCGGAACCCATTGTAAACAAACTTATGGAAATAGTAAATTCCCTTATTGAAAAAAACAGTAATACAAGTAATTCTGATGTTCCAAAAAGAATTTCTCCAGAGTCAGATAGAGAAAGTACAGAGTCTGCTTTGCGTGGCCTGTATCCTAGTGTCAGGGGACAGACCTTCGAGACGATCATTGAACGGCCGATAGCTTCCACTAGTACAGGGAGATCTTTTAATCCTAGAGCAAAATATGATGTGAAAAAAGGGAAGAAGAAAGCAGTGAAATATTCAGGAACCAAGATTCAAGAAAGAAAGACAGTACTAAAAGACATCTTTCTGCTTCCAAGTCCTAAAGTACAGGAAGTACCTCGAGGCCTATTTAGAGAATCGTTGTATTCAAAAGACTATGCAAAAAGTGCGATACAAATATCAGATGATATGTCTGAAGAAGAGGTTAAAAACACAATTGATGAACTATTCGAGTCTGCCCTTCTCAGCATCCAAGAACCCAGATACGAGTTTGTCAGGGCCATTGGGAACAAAATAATATCAGTGCCCAGTGGTCCATTCACTGGTAAGCTTGTGAAATATTTATCCAAGCAAGGGCCAGTTTACATAAGAGCTAAGAAAGATATTTTGCATGACGGAGGCTTTAAAAGATGGTACAAGGCTGGGGAAATAGAAATTGATGACGACACAGGTAGCAGTGATGATGGGAGTCATGATGATGGTGATGAACCAAAGAGCAAAAAACCAGTCATATATTCGAGTACCCGCTAACCCGCATTATCGCAGGCTCGCCATTTGTAGTGCCGCTGATCGAAGACTGCATGCAGGCGCCAATGAAGTCATATATTTCAACAACAAGTCATATATTTCAACAACAAGTCATATATTTCAGCAACAAGTCATATATTTCAACAACAAGTCATATATTTCAACAACAAGTCATATATTTCAGCAACAAGTCATATATTTCAACAACAAGTCATATATTTCAACAACAAGTCACATATTTCAACAACAAGTCATATATTTCAGCAACAAGTCATATATTTCAACAACAAGTCATATATTTCAACAACAAGTCATATATTTCAACAACAAGTCATATATTTCAACAACAAGTCACATATTTCAACAACAAGTCACATATTTCAACAACAAGTCACATATTTCAACAACAAGTCATATATTTCAGCAACAAGTCATATATTTCAGCAACAAGTCATATATTTCAACAACAAGTCATATATTTCAACAACAAGTCATATATTTCAACAACAAGTCATATATTTCAACAACAAGTCACATATTTCAACAACAAGTCACATATTTCAACAACAAGTCATATATTTCAACAACAAGTCATATATTTCAGCAACAAGTCATATATTTCAGCAACAAGTCATATATTTCAACAACAAGTCATATATTTCAGCAACAAGTCATATATTTCAACAACAAGTCATATATTTCAACAACAAGTCATATATTTCAGCAACAAGTCATATATTTCAACAACAAGTCATATATTTCAACAACAAGTCTTGTATTTCCGACAACAAGTCATATATTTCAACAACAAGTCATATATTTCAACAACAAGTCACATATTTCAACAACAAGTCATATATTTCAGCAACAAGTCATATATTTCAGCAACAAGTCATATATTTCAGCAACAAGTCATATATTTCAACAACAAGTCATATATTTCAACAACAAGTCATATATTTCCACAACAAGTCATATATTTCAACAACAAGTCATATATTTCAACAGGTCATATATTTCAACAACAAGTCATATATTTCAACAACAAGTCATATATTTCGGCAACAAGTCTTGTATTTCCGACAACAAGTCATATATTTCGGCAACAAGTCTTATATTTCTCACAACTAGTCTTATATTTCTTGAAGAAGTATTTTTGTCTAGTTTGGCGCGCCATATAATGCTCCTGTTACTATAATAGCAGATTCATATTGAAGAGTTTCTAAAAGATTCGATGACAAAACACTACAACCATCCCAAACACAATCAGCATATTCCATAACAGGTCTTATCATAGTTTTATAAAGGTTAACACGCGAACAAAAGGAACCTGCGTGATTTAAGGTCACGAATCACGCCAGATCCCCTCGCTCACACACTAAGCCCCACATCGGTGCGAGCCTCGCATCTGGTCTATTAAAATAAACAAGAATAATAAATATGTAATACATATGTGTATATATATATATATATAGTTCCCAGATCTAAGTCATTAAATCCTTTACATTTTAGAAAAAATAGCCTTAAATTTATCTAATGAATCTGGAATTATAGATAGAGGTATATTGTTCCAGGTTTTTATAGTTCGTGGATAGAAAGAATATATATATATATATATCGTTCAAAGTAATAAGTTGTTGAAAAGGTGCACAAATGGGGTACCTTGAAGCTCTTGTAACGGGAATTATTTCAGGTGGCAGAGTAATACCAACAAGTCCACTATAAATTTTGTAGAACATGCACGCTTGGTTGTTCAGTCTTCGTTGTTCCAAAGATTCCCATCCCAGAGCATTAATCATTGTGGATACATGACTATAACGTGAGTAGTCGTGATAGACAAATCTTGCTGCACGTCGCTTGACCATCTCTATTTTATCGATATTACACTCCGTGTGCGGGTTTCATACACTACCGGCATACTCCAGTTTAGGGCGTACTAACGTACAATAAGCAGAGAGATAGAAGATGAAGGTGTTGTTGGAGAATTTGGCAGTCCTGCTGAGAGGCTATACTTCTCTGTATAGGACACAATCATCTGCATACAGGCGTAGATTAGATCGAATCGAGTTAGAGATGTCATTTATAAATAATAAAAATAGTACTGGTCCCAAGATAGAGCCCTGGGGAACTCCAGATACAGCGGGTCTTGACGATGAGAGAACTCCATTGACTGAAACCTTTTATTTGCGATTTGTTAAAAAGGCTCTAATCCATGCCATGACATATTGAAAGTCAAAGTCAAACCAAGATGAATACGACTATCAACTTCTTTAATGAAATCATTATTCAAGAATAAAGGTGGATAGAACGGTTTTGTTTGTTTCACAGAGGGAACACTATAGATTTAGTCTTACTAGCATTCATTATAACTTGCCATTTATCAGACCATTTGACAATACTGCGAAGATCATTGTTTAAACTTAACGCAGACTGAGACACATCTTCAACTATGTTTAAAAGGGAAGTATCGTCAGCATACAAAAAGTATTTATTTGATATAGAATTAGTGATATCATTAATATAAATAAGAAAGAGCAACGGGCCAAGCACAGAGCCCTGCGGAACACCAGCCTTAATATGTAACCAGTGAGAGCTTTGCCCTTCAATAACAACACGCTGATATCTGTTCGATAGATAGCTACGAAACCATTTTAGAAGTGGATCTCTAGAGCCTAATGCTTCTAATTTATGAATCAGGCCCTTATGCCACACACGATCAAAATTTTTGCTTATATCTAAGAAAACCATACGTACTTCTTTTCCATTTTCCAAGGCTTGATAGATTAAATGAACTATAAGAAGCAGTTGATTTACGGTGGAATCACCTGGACGAAAACCAGATTGAAATGGGCTTAGATAATTAATGTCCAAAAGAAAATTATATAGCCGAATAAAAACGACTTTTTCGAGTAATTTAGAAAGCGAAGGAAGAAGCGAAACAGGACGGTAATTAGTTTTGTCTTGTCGATCGCCCTTTTTGAACAAAGGAATAACATCCGATCCTTTCCATTCCGATGGGAATTCACCTCGCTGTAAACTCATATTAAAGAAATCGGTTTCAAAATACCAGGAACACTCATTTTTATAATCCTGTTTCCTATTCCGTCATGACCGCAAACTTTTGAGACATCTAAAACAGCTACTAGATTTTTAATTTCAGTAACAGAAGTTTGGAAAGACGATAGATTTGAATCAATTGAATAAACGGAGCGTGTCAAAATATCTTTGTCCGGCTCCGTTACATTTGCTTTGCCCACAAAATATTCATTAAAAACAGCTGCTTTTTGTTTAGCGCAAGAATTAATAGAAGTATTTTCTTGAATAGGAGAAATAGACATTTGAATTTTGTTATTATAAAGTGATTTAACTATAGACCACCACTTCTTTTTACACAGTAAAGGATCTAAGAGATTCTTGTTGAGCTTTTGATAATAAGAAGCCTTAGCTTCGCGCATTAATGTTGTGGTAACATTTCTCTGTCATTTGTACTTTATCCAGATATCATTTGATTTATTGTTACTTACTACTCTTAATGCTAGTTATTATGTGCAAGTAGGAATTTCAGTCATAGTAAACATCATATTTCCACGTAAGCTACGTTTGTATTACACTGCCACTAATGCTTGCTATTAGAGTCCTTGTGTTCTTGCTCAATCACCCTATTGCTCGTTGCCATCACTTTGAGCAAAGCCCTGCCAGCTTGGCTTAATCCACACGAATCGATACTAACCTCACATGTTTAGGTGTAAAAAGTGCTCTCTGATCAAGCTCTTTTACTAATGTTAAATCTTTCGCAAAGTATAGATATGACCGAACTGAGTCTCGGCGGGTTCAACTAGTTGTAAATTTCACTCACAAACACTATATACCGACTGTGCAAGTAGAATGTAAGGGAACGGTCGTGAAGGACAATTCAGTTGATTCCATTTGCGACATGATCTTGTGATTTTGTTCAGTATATTCAGTATTAATATTTTTGATAAGTCACGAGTAGACAGCTTGTAACAAGGCTCGATTTATCCTGAACTCGCCCTGACAAATTGTACTTATTTTAATTGTCAGTTAAGAACTTTAAACCTCATTCACACCCCGAAAAACTCGAGAATCAAGTGTGAGAGGCCCAACAAATTCTCATCACATATAACAATACCATTTTTGTTTTTGATATTTTATTTGTAGTTTATATTTGAAGCAACCGCTGGTAATGGTAACGAGGGTGATATTGCTATTGACGATGTGGATCTCATCACAGGAAAATGCGATTTATCTAATTTTGGTTCGAGTAAGTAATGTGAAATTGGAGTTTGGACACCGCGCAGTGTTTTTGATCACGCTGTTAATTTTTGTTGGCTATAATACTTGTCTGTTTTCTCGCTATATACAATCTATGGATGATAATTACTCATTTTTCATGCTCACTATTTCATTACTTCCCATAGGTAGTTGTAACTTTGATCGTGACTTTTGTAACTGGAAAAACAACACTGGATGGGTTTTGCAAAATGCAGATTCAAAAAGTTCTGATGTCCCCGTAAGAGACAAGCAAAGTAAGGAAATGGTATTTCGGAAAAGTGTTGTAACATAAAACATTAAAGTGAATTCGAGACATAGCAGATGGTCTCACCTCTGGGGACTAGAGTTCGTTTTCAAGACAAGGCATCATATATAAGTATAATTGGTTAAGTTTCTCCACCTAGCTTCGAGGGCTTTTCTCCGGGTTCCCGGGTTCTCTCGTTTCTCGTCCTCCACAAAACCTCTAAAAGCTGACGAGTTGGATCTTTGAACTAGCCGTGCCCTGACTTTAATCAGGCCAGAGGCCGTTTTAGGGTATTGATGAAGTTGGAATGCTTTTTTTTCTTGACTGTAATTGTTCTCTTTGCACCTTATCACAAAGCGCCGCACTTAATCGATGTTTTTTTGCTTATACTTATAGTGGTAAATGTTAATGTTAAAAACATGACATTAAAAAACAAACAAAAACAAACAAACAAACAAAAACAAAACAAAAAAAACAAAAACAAAAAAACAAAAACAAAAAAACAAAAACAAAACAACAACAACAAACAAACAAACAAACAAACAATCGATCAAACAAACAAACAAAAAACTATATAAAGGTGTATACCTTCTAATATTGAACTTTTCCCTCTATATTGAATACTCTAAGGTGTCGGAATTGCTCGCACGAATCCAAAATACGTCGAAGTTACGCCAAAGATGGAGAGTCCAGTGATAGATCCCCAAGAAGGCTTCAAATGTCTGCGATTCTGGTTTTTGATCAATAGTACATCTACCATCATACAGCTGTACTCTATCAAAATCTCGGACCTTAGCCGCAAAACATTGTGGTTCGATAATAAACTCACAAAATCTTGGAGTTTCATGCAAATACCTCTCCAGACAAAGCACGAATATAAGGTGTGTTAACTTTAAAGACTAAGGCTATTCGGTAAACCGTCGAACTTCACATGAGTCGTAAGCATTAAAAACACTACTCGATAACGTATTTTAGTCTTATTTTCAGTTTTACTTTATGTCATAAGGTTCGGCTCATGTTTAGAGTTCAACGTTTGAACTAGACTAAACCATGTATCATAAAAACTCAATCATTTGGAACTTTGACAACTGGCCAGTAAATGGAGGTTGTCTGCTTGATCGTATGGCCACTTAATAGAAAATTTACTGATTTCCTTTCCTTAAAAAACTATGTGCCTGCAGCCTTTGGCTTTCCTGAAGACTGATTTTCATTTTTGACGGAATCGGAGTCGGATTCGAAATTGAAATCGGAAGCAGTTGATGCCAAAAATCACAAGAGAAAACCGCTAAGCATAAGCATAAGCGTAAACCAAGCAAAGGAAACACCTTCCCATATTTTTCCCATTTCTATTTTGAGTCCCTTTTGATTCCGATTCCGAAAGCTACATTTTCTGGCTCACACTTCGTTGCTGATTCCGACAGCGACTGCGACGACTGCGATCAATTCCATCTCGAGATTATGTCTCCCACCAAGAGCCTGCGTTTCTTCTCGCCTGCGGCCAACAACGAGGGTTCTGGTTTAACCCATTTTTTGAGACCAGGATTTCTAGGACTTCCGGTATGAAAGCGCATGCGTTCAAAGACTTGCCTCAAAAAGGCATGTTTCTTATTCCTAATTTTTATTTTTATCGGAAGTAAACAAAAAACTCTGTTCGAAAGCATGAATTTGATTGATTATATGTGTGTGTGTGTGTATATATATATATATATATATATATTAAAACAATATATATATATTAAGATTATATTTAATATTTTAAAGTTTACTCATTATATTATATATAATCCTTTTTCAAAATTCTTCTTAGCTATCGTTCGAGACCAATAGACAAGTCCAAGACATCAAGCTTGTGGTAGCTGTAGATGACATCGTACTTTCAAGAGACAGCTGCCAGAATGCAACTTCAATGAATGGTAAATATAAAATAATACTGCTTACTATTGATCACTTTAGAGCAATTTTTTATACCAGTGCCATATGCTTGCCTTGTCGCGACCGTTATTCTTTCTAGATTTTTCACTTTCCAAACATCCAATTTTACCTTATGCTTTCTTTAAGAGTAAGAGTCTTGTAATGTATCTTCTAATGTATCTAATTTTTAACGTACCTGGGCGTTTCTTCTTTGTTTAGAAAACTGTAAGATACGTACAACACAAGGCGATTGCTGTTCATTTCCGTTCATTTATAAAGACAAGTGTTACTCGTATTGTATCGGGGTCGACGGAGTGAAACCATGGTGCAGTTTAACTGATAACTACGATCGCGATGGACAGAAAGGGTTCTGTGTCGGTGGTAAGGGCTGGTATATAAATATATCAACTTGAATATATGCATGGTAGACCAAAGATGAATTCCAGTAGAAGAAGGATTCCAATGAATTCAACATTTAGGAATTCAATATATATATATATATATATATTATATGGCAAGGTAATTTCACGCGCTATGATTGGTCAATTTGCGGTCCATAACTTACGGTACGGATCGAAAAATGAAATGGTTCACTGAGTGTACGTAGTTATGATCTTTTAAAACATTCAAATCTTTATCAAAAAAATATATTTCTGGATGAAAATCGTCGGAAAACCTTCAATAGATAATTAAAGATAACTGAAAGTCACTGGCATTTAATGTAAAACTTATCAAACAATCGACAACTCTTTCATACGAGCGAAACTCTTTCGATCAAGGCTTTACACGGCACTAGCTGAGCGATTTTGTACGACTAGAAAAAACTAGAAAAGCTAACTATGCTAAAGCTAAAACTATGTCAAACTACGAACTAGAGGATGGTGAACAAAGGCTAATTCAGTAAATGAAATAAAGATAGGTTTACCGTAGAATTAAGGTAAATTTGTTATTTCAGTGAGCTAACAACGTCCAGTTTGAACTTATCTGAATCGATCGGGTGAAGAAGCCAGTAGTTTCTTTCGTAAACGTTTTAAGCAGTTTTCTAGGCTCATCCGCTCTTAAAGTATGTCCATATTTCAGTAATATTTCACCCCCACTTGAATTTGAATGTATTTTTAGACAGGAGAGTTGGCAGTACCTTTTTCAATTGAGTCGAAAGTGTGCCTTCTTCATGACTTCAGCCATTGTACATATGGCGGCCTGGTTCAAACAGTCAAAACGTTGAAAATTGACGAAAACTATCCATGTTCAGCCAGCCGTAATTTTCCAAAGCTTCTCATTCATTTCTGGAGACAGTTTTTGAGTTTTTTCTCAATAAAAGGCAGGAAAACAAGCGGAAGGCTGTAATATTTTTCATCTTGGTTGTGAATATCTTGAAGTTTGAAGTACGACAGTTTTCTTCTCAATCTCATGTTGAGTTCTTGAGGTCTTCTTTTGATGCCTTTTTTGCTTTGCATTTATATGTTTTGCAAAATAAAGCCTCACTTTTATTAACTAGTATTTCAGAAAACTTTAAACTTTAGCTAAATTCTTTCAAAGTAAACTAAAACTTCGCCTTTTGAGCGACTCAAACACTACATGACTTTTGGCACGTACGGGAAGCCCTTCCAATGCAGTTCTCGTTAGACATGCGCTGTCAACTTTACTTTTTGTTCCTTCGCCTCTTTTTGATCTCAATGCCTTGCCATATAATAAATATCTTATTAACCTCGTTTGCTCGGTCCGTACCGTAAGTTATGGATCCTCGTTTTTTCCACTTTTTTATGGCCCGCGCGCTACGCGCTTGGGCCATAAGGCAGTGGAAAAAACTCGGTCCATAACCTACGGTACGGACCTCGCACTCGGTTAATAAGAGCTAAATAAATATATATGTATATATATAAATAAATAAAGAAAGAAATAAATATATATATATATATATGTATATATATATATATGTATATATATATATATATATGTATATATATATATATATGTATATATATGTATGTATATATATATATATATATATATATATATATATATATATATATATATATATATATATATATATATACACCGAATCGCTAAAACTTTGACACTTTAAAGATATATATACATATATGTGTAACCCCCTTTTTTCTATTGTCATACCTGGATTTTCAAGGAAAGACAATAGGAAAAAGGGAATACATATATATGTATATATATCGCTAAATTGTCAAAGCTTTAGGGATTCGGTGTGTATATATATATATATATATATATATATATATATGTGTACAGCGATATACAGAAATTCTGATCCAACCAAGTATATAGTATATAACTATGTCGGGTGCATTATGGGTAATAGACTCGCGGGTTCAAAGCGGGATTAAAAGTACTAAAGCGTTGGCTGGCGTTTTGTTTAAAATAAGTTACCTTTCAAAGCAAACTCCGCTTTTTCCAACCAGAAAAAGAATTTTCGCCCTGCCTAGGACTCGACAGTCGGCGTTATTTTCAATATAAACCGCTGTTTATTTTATGCAATTTTGATTAATATAAACGGCTTTAGTGCAATGATGATTAATATTCAAACTTTCACTCTCGTGAGTGAACTTGTTTTGCATAAAATTGCAAAGCTTTTAATAGCTTGAGCCAAAAGAGAAAGAGAAAAATAAAATAAAAAGTAACCACAAAGAATTACTAAGTTATCAGAGGAGAAGTAGAAGAATATGCCTCTCTTAAGTAAGAATAACCTCCGTTTATCTAGAAATTATATTCAGCCTGTTCATCAACTTAGATTTGACTGTTGACTTTATTGAGTTGACGATCAATAACAATAACACGGTAGACTACGAATAAAGCAAAAATTTTGAACAAATTTTTGTACCACTTTCGTCATAAGTCATATTACCGACTGTTTTGATTTTGCTGTCCTCGGAGTGATTGATTGTTTTAGAAGGGTACATATAAATAAGCGAAGAACGAGTTCAGAATTGAGTTCAGCTCAACCGAAACTTCCAAGAAGAGGGATTTCAGAACTGATTTTAAACTCAACCAATTGCAAAACTTCCAATGTTTCACTTTACATTAATAAAACCTTCTACAATATGACTTTTTTTTTTCTAATAGTGTAGAGGTATTAAAAAGTGAACACATCCCCGCCTCTTGACTTTAGCGCTGGTCATAAACAACACTCAGTAGGCCAGCCAACGCTTTGGTACTTAGCTTTGAATCCCGCGGGTCTATTACCCATAATGCACCCGATATAGTTATATACTATATACTTGGTTGGATCAGAATTTCGGCATATCGCTGTATATATAGAATATTGACCAGTGGTAAACTCCAACGAGGAATATAAGAGATTAGTTTTTATTTGTGCTGCAATCCAATCACTTAGATTGCTCCATTTCTTACGCGGACAGGTAGGCCTTCCATATCACAAGTAATGATTTTGTATTTATCTTAAATTCAGTCTTTTACCTCAAGCAATGTAATTATTAGTATCTATTCATCCATGCATCCATTCATTTATTCCTGTAGAAATGATATTTATTTTCCTCGGTTCTTAGTGGTTTTTGACATTTACTTCATTCTAAAATATAAAACACTAGTCTTAAAGTGCCTATCACCCTTCTGACAATATTCTCAATATTGATTTTACATGGGGTAAGATGTTGAATAACCCGAAAAAATTTCATAGTTTGAGTGCGGCTTCTTGAAGTTATGAAGGTTTTTCCATGTCATATGCTAATGCTGTGACGTATGAGGAGGCATTTATGGTCATTTGTTGTTCCTCGTAATTCGAAACACCGGCTTCTATGGGAAAACTAACTTGCAATCATTTCTATAAGAGCAATGGGCAAAACGATGACGTATTTCAAATTGAATTTATCTGTACCAGTAGTGTTTTGTATATTAAATGATTACTCCTCATACGTCACAGCATTAGCATATGGCATGGAAAAACCTTCATAACTTCAAGAAGCCGCACTCAAACTACGTAATTTTTTCGGGTTATTCAACATCTTACCCCATGTAGAATCAATACTGTGAATATTGTCAGAAGGGTGATAGGCACTTTAAATATTACATCGCACTGTGTTTTTTTTTTTTTTTTTACATTAGATGTTAACAGTAATTTTAATGACATTCTTGTTGTTATTCAATAGGTAACACCGCTCTTCAAGGTAAGAGAGTAATCGAAAGTTTATAAGAAAAATATTTAGAAAGCGTCAACCACCGCTGGTAACGCGAATTGACTGGGTCAAAATAATTTTAAAAATATGCTAATTCTCCACTTTGAACTGTCCCACGATACATTGCGGCTTTCGGTAGTAACCAGGGAAAAGCTACACAAAGGCTTATCAGAAGATGTTGTTAATTAAGAAACAACCAAAAATAACAACAACAAAAAGAGAGTAAAGTTTGGATTTAATTTAGAACGCCTTCAAATATGAAAAAAGAAAAAAATAAGAGAGAGAGAGAGAGAAAAAAAAAGAAAAGCAACAGAAAACCCCCTTTTTATCAAACCTTATTATATATTGGAGAAATAGAAAACGCGCGCGCGTGCTGTCTGCTTTCATAAAGCACGCGGGGGTTGGCAGAACACGAGAGAAGTCTTAGGAGAAGCGCGACGCGTAGCGGAGTGCTTCTGGACACTTCTCGAGTGTTCTGCCAATCCCCAAGTGCTTTAGGACTGCATACAGCAAAGCACAGCAAGCAAATTTTTTATTTCTTTTATAAAATACAAATTACAATAATAGATAGGAATGACGCAACGGAAAGTGCGCGAGCATGCAATGTGCTCTTATGAAGCACGCGCTCCAAACCAATCAGAACGCGACTTTCATAACAGCTATTTTATATTATATGATAATACTATGCGTGCTATGATTGGTCGAAAAGCATGTTTGATGAGAGTGTCAAAACACGCTGTCTTCATTTTAGTGCGCGCGAGTATTGCAACTGTCAGATTTTAATTATAATCTATCGCGCGCGCTCATTGGTCAGTTTGAATATGACGGCACGTAGGGAGAATTTATTTAGGCTTTGCTTTTTTTTCGATCTTTTCGCGCGTTTTTTGTTATTTTATAAATCAAATCAAAAACAGTTTTCCGTGTTTGATACTCTGATTAAAACACGCGGGATGTCGAGAGAACACGAGAGCGGCGTAGGAAACCACGCCGCGTTAAATCAAACCTCAAAACATACCATATTTTTTCCTCTATCTGGTGAATGATTAGAAACAATTTCCTTAAGGCATCTATCAAAATTACATTTCTTGAAAGAAAAATGCATTTTTTTCGGAAAAACGAGACTAAACACTTCGTAGGTCTTCACATCGTAGCTAAAAAAATACCATACTTTTTTCTTTTTGGCGAGTTAATAGCAAAAATCTACTTAAGATATCTACTAAGAATATATTTCTTGCAAGAAAAGGGGATTTTTTTTGTTATTTAGTGCGCTATAACCTACCTTTTATCACCAAAAACACTACACGAATCCGCCATCTTTTTTTACATTCTCGCATGGCTAAATTCCTGTAAGATGCCAGCCACAATGGCCGATTCGATCACGTGACCTCTTAGTGCAAGTCGCCTATTTAGAACTCGAAAATGGTGTATTGAAAATCCCCCCAAAAATTCATTCTTCCACTTTGGATTACTATTACGATAGGCGAAAAATTTATTATCACGGCTGCTAATAAATTATGGCTTTGGAATTATGCCTTCCCCAATTCGCCTAAGTGAGTGACCATGAAGCAATGTTTCCAAGTCGAAGTTACAATTGATGTATTTATGCAATTATAATTAATTTAACGGTACAGCGTTTTTTGAAGAACAAAGGGCACACTTAAATTGGAGCCTCGCTTCTATTGTGTGACCCCCCACCATTATTTTCTTATTGAATCTTTCTTTATTTTAAATATATTTCATTTTTAAATTTTGTATATTTTTAAGGGTGGAAGTAATTAAATAAATAGATCAATAAACCTCGACGTGGAGTCGTTGTACCTGAAACAAAATCGGGAAAGTTTTATAGTGTTTTGGTTGTGGATTGAGTGACTGGGCCTAGAACTATTATTATTGAGATTATTATTGAGGTGGTGCATTTTAGCGGAGCTCCCTTCGGCCCGCGTGAGCGAGCACCTTACTTAAGAAAAAAAGATAAACCATCGAGCTGATTTTTCATGGCTTGGCTGACGTCACCTCCGTCCTTACGTCCGTCCGTCCGTCCGTGTACACAACACAGGGATCCCGCTTGATGTCAAAGAAAAACTACTCGTAAATCCGGCTCTCAAATGCACAAAAAAAATAGTTTTAGGACAAATTATAGACAAACAACAATTAACCAAAAAAAACTTTCATATAGTCAAACGTAGTCAAGTGTTTTGCAAGAGGTCAGGTGTGTGTATTTTTATTTTTTTAAATAACAATAATATGTTATTTAATACTGATTTTGACAAGAATTTTTATCGACAAATCAAATAATTTCTCTCAAAACTTTTAACATTTCTATAGATAAGCTTAATTGATTTTGATGCTGGATGAAATATAATCCGGAGAGCAAATATTACAACAAATATTCGTCCTTTGTTTAGCTTTGTAAATCTTTAACAATTGTTTTTAACCAACTATCGTATGCTTTTCGTTCAAGAAAAATACAGCTTTGTTCGCCTCCTATAGCAGGGTCCCGTCGGCAAACAAAAGAAGACTTTTATTCAATAATTTTATATCTTTCTATTGATAATTTATTTAAATATTGAATGAAATATAAAATTGTACTAAATATTCAACTGTTCAGTATTTCGAGCTAGTATCATAATATAAATGATCTGGAATTTGTGTCATGTGTTGAAAGATGTTATTGTATGAAGACCTTGTCTTTCACTTTAAAAAGCTACTAAATATTCAAAAACATCTAGAAATGCCAATTTCTGGCAAGGAAATTCATCATTTTATATTTTGCATTGCATTTTGCTTTATTTTTCTATTTTGTCTCAAGTTGTCTTTTAACAAGTTTATCTGAATAAACTTGGTTTTTCGAAAACTTTTCGGTTCGTGATCCAGTTCCGTATCTTTCTCGCGCATGAAAACAGATGGGAAAAAAAAAAAAAAAAAAAAAAAATCGAATTAAAATCGAATCTCAAAACCTAGTATTTACAGCTTATGTTTTCAGGCTTATCGAAAAGTAGTTAAGGCTTACACAAAAGGAATAAAAATATTTTATTGAAGAATTAGGAATCAGAAAACTATTTTGAACTGATGATACATTTGGTTTTAACGTTCAGGGCCTTCATTTCACAAGTTTAGTTAACCAATGATTTTCAGTCAATCAGTTTCTCTCGCTGATGTTACCTAATCATTTATTTTCTTAATTTCATTGCGGTAAGAATATGGTTCTTACAAAAACCTAAACTCCTCATGGATAACCAAACATTGTTATGTAAAAGAGGTAAAAGTAAGCTTATGTTTTGCACACCTTTTCTTTAAGCAGTTTTCTATTCTGTCTTTATATGCCGTGTTTATTTGTCCATAAAAGTATAGGAAATCTCCGAAATTTGGATTTTAATGAAAGACATACAAAGTAAATTTCACTAAACTTGACATTTTGTTGGATTATCTATACTTATCTTTAATGTTTCAAGTAAAATTAACAAGGAATTCAAAGCGTAAAAATGTCAGTCGGTCATGGAAAACTTTGCAGAAGAATTTTTCAAGAACAAGACTAGCCCCTGAGGTGGACGGTGGTGGGTTGTGTACACGTGACAAAATTCCTAAGTGGGAGAGTACTAAGGTCGAAAACAAAGACTCGTGCGAAGAAAACATTTTTTTACTTCATCGTTTCCCTTACGGGGGACGTTTTCTTCATCTCGATGGAGAGAAAAAATTGAATATTTTTTGCCCGATGGATTTTATTTTCATCTTTCAGTTTTATCTAAATTGGCCTCCCTCTGCTTTTGGGAGCTCCGCTTTTAGGCATTGCCTAAATATATATATATTGCATCATAGCTGCCATGTTGGCTGACGATAACAAGGATTACTCATTAGCTTCTATTATTAGATCAACCAATAAAGCGGGTGTTTAATTGATATTTTCATATTAGGGATTTTTGAGTCGTTGAGTCCCTTTTTACATTTTATGATAACATCTACCATTGAAAAAGTATTGCTATCTTTTGGCAATTCCTAGGAAATCCTGTGGACTGCAAGATTAGTTATGGCAAACAGAAACCAACTCCACAAATGTTCCCTGTCCGTGGTTCGCCATCAAACGTCACATGGTCTCCAAGGTTGTCTTCTATTGATGTCGTCTTTAACCAGGATAACGTTAATGGTTCTATTATCGGTAAGCTTTTCTATCATTTTTTACATGCATATGCAGGTTCTCGTTTATAACGAGTAAGATTTGTGCTTTGTTAAATACGAAAAATCTAGTCGGTTTAGTGATTCTCTGTTTAAATTTAAAAGATAATAGGACGTTTGCATGTTGGCGTAATTTTACGCCTACTACCAGAAACCCTTGCACATATATCCAGTTATAAGTGCAAATAAGGGAAAAAATAGTCGGTCTAAGTTAATTAGTTCATACTTGACACGGTTTTCTTTGTAATTTGTAGGGCTTTATATCCAATATTACCATGGTCAACTCAAGGCTAGGACTATATCTAGATGTATACCTTAAATATCTAATACTTATATTTATTATATAATTACCAATGAAATATCTATTTTTCTCTATTTCGAAAAATTAATATCTTCACAAGTGAAAATAACATGTTATTATTTCATACGTACTAAGATTTATCCACGATAAAAAGCCCGCGTAAAATTCGTACCAAATATGCATTCAACCAATCAGAAAAGAGAACGACTATTTTTCACTCTCGTTCGTCCAATCAGAAGCGTGAACGATTGTGCTTCATTTTGGCATCCGAAATATCAATCAAAAGATACTCGGCGAGCGCGAGTTTGCACTTGAATGACAAACATGGCGGAGGAAATGCCGAGATTTGCACTCTTAGAAGGAACGGTAGACGACTTTATCTATGAACAAGAAAACAAAAACACACAAGCTAAGACCAACAGAGATGTAAAATTGCTTAAAGTATTTCTTCAATCCAAGAAAGAGCACAGGGAAGTTGAAAACATTCCTCCAGCTGAGCTCAATGAGTTGCTGAGCGAGTTCATACTTACCGTTCGTACAGTAGAGGGAAAAAATTATGAGCCAACGTCCCTCCGAGGCATGATTGCTAGCTTTGAAAGATTTTTAAAGCGCAAAAACTACCAAGTCAGTATTATCAACGATTTGGCATTTGAAAAAACCCGTAAAACCCTGCAGTCTAAGCAAAAAGAGCTAAAGAAACGAGGCAAAGGTAATAAGCCAAATGCATCAGTGGCATTGACAGAAGATGAGGTGAAAGTCCTCTATGAAAAAGGTCTCCTTGGAATTTCAAGTCCTGAGGCGCTTCTTAACTCTCTTTGGCTGAACAATACTCTTCATTTCGGACTTCGTGGGATTCAGGAACATCACAGTATGTGCTGGGGCGATGTGACTTTGAACAAAACAGCGGGTGGCGTCGAGTATCTAGAATACAACGAAAGGCAAACGAAAACACGTACCGGCGCAAACGCAACTGATGTCAGGCCGTTTCCACCAAAAATGTTCGCCACGGATGGCACTGAAAAAGATCCCGTCAAAGTTTACAAACTGTTTGCATAGAAAAGGCCCGGTAATACGAAAGAACGAGACAGTCCTTTTTATTTGGCCGTAAATAACGTTAAAGTCAGAAGCGCTTCCTCAAGCAAACTTTGGTTCAAAAGCAACAAGGTGGGTGTAAACAAACTGGGCGGGTTGATGAAAGAGATGGCAGAAAAAGCTGGCATAGAAAATCCTAAACTTAGAAATCATAGTGGAAGAAAAACTATGGTTCAAACATTAAGCGACAACGGAGTTCCACCGGCCCATATAGCACAGCTTTCCGGCCACAGAAATCTAAAAAGTATAGAAAATTACAGTTCGCTTTCTACAAAACAACAACAATCCATGTCGAATATGCTGGCAAATATATCCAACGAAAAAGTGTTGAGCCTGCCAAACGCAACTTCCGTCCAAAATCCAATTGAAAATGCTGGATTTAGTTCCCTAGCACAGCCTCAGCAATCTAGCAGCAATACAGGTCAACAGTCAGTAGCATTATTTAGTGGAGCTGTTATCCAAGGAGGACAGTTTTCAATCACAATAAACACTCTGAATAAATCGCCAACCATACCATCCCAAGAAATCCGTCCACAGAAAAGAATTCGTGTATTATATAGCAGTTCTGATGAAGATTAAATTGAACAAATTGAATTGTAAATTGATTTTACTTTGTGTCTGTTATTTTTACATCAAGATTTAAGCTAGCTTTTAGTCTGTTGTAAACAAGTTTTCACTTGAAGCTCGTATATAGACTTCATTTTCAAACTTGAGAAATTATAATTTCAAGGACACTTCATAAATAAATTAAATTAATCTATATTTATCTATTTATTTATGTATAAATATTTACTTTATTTCATTTGTTTGCTTCATTCGTTTTTCTAATTAAATTGTTAAACAGAAATTGTCGTATTTTTTGCATAATGTCAGTGTGTGTTATTGCACTCGAATGGCTTCCTGCCTGCGGCGCGGCCGTAGATGCACGTACATAAAAACCCAGAAAATCTTAGTATGTATGAAATAAAAAAATTACACCACGGAAAGTGCCACGAACGATTTTTATTCACTCGTTGCTACGCACCAAAAAACTCACTCGTTCGCTGCGCTCACTCGTTCGTTTTTTGGTGCTGCGCAACTCGTGAATAAAAATCGTTCGTGGCACTTTCCGTGGAGTAATCTCTATTTTTCACACGTGAAAATAACACCATTGCGATGGCTATTCAAAAATACACGGAAAGAATTGCCTGAAAAAGCCAAAACATATTTTCATTGATCATAATTATATAATGAACAGAATATTACATGGACGCTTGGAGATACGAAATTTATCTTCTCGTGTTGAAAATCTCTTCAATCTTTTCAACACTCGAAAATAAATTTCGTATCTCCGCGCGCCCATGTAATATCCTCTCTATATACTATTACTTATTTTTTAACCAGGTAACGTTCCGGGTATAAACCTCTAGTCTTGCTAATCTAGTTGCTTCAGACGAACACTTGACTACCCGCCTATTGTGTCTGATTAAGACTGGTGATTCTAGTCGAAACGTCGACTTGTATCAAAATATTTCTTGTGACTTATTTCTTCTACTTGCGCACTTTTTTGTTCAGTTAATTAGCACCAATTGTCTTACTGTTAGCGAAGAAGATTATTATAATAGGGGGAGTCATGCAAGTAACGCCATTATTGATGAACAACTCCACATTTCCTCACCCTGATTCGAAGGGACGTAGAAGTAAACTACTATTGACAAGAAGAAATGCTGGAGTGACCATGCAAGCCCAGTGTCTGACTTCTACTAAGGATTTCTATGATATAGTTATCTGAAACATGGGAATTTTAAGAGGAAATGAAAAAAGTCGCAATCGAGCAATGTACCTGGAAGAGGAAATAATGATGTACGGTGTACAAAATCTCAAAACCATAATCCTCTTTTTTTCTTTTCGAGCTACGATGGCAGAAATCCCTAGAAAATTTTCAAATCATAACGCAATATTTCTATTTTGTGTTAATAGATATTGCATCCGGCCTATTCGAAATACCCTTTAATGTTCCGACTAAAGCATTGGTCACCTTCATTATACCAGATCTTGAGACATTCACAGCCTGTGTTTGGATGAAGACGAATGATACAGTAAACCAAGGAACTCCCTTCAGATACCATGGCACTAATGCCACCGGATTTGGGTTGATCAATTACAAGAATATAGCCATAAGGCTTATGGGCAAAGAAAAGTAGGTTCTTAATGATGAGACGCATTTGATTTTAGTAATTTTGTAAAACGCTCTCCTCCCACCTCTGCGGGGTTCAATTTAATCCTTGATGAAAACGTGGAAAGATTGGATGTATTTCTCACTCTCACGTTTGCCCCACCCCCAAATCACCATCTTAATTATTTTCTGTTTTACCCCTAATTCAAGGAACAGTAATGTATCAGCCAACGATGGCAGATGGCACCACCTTTGTCTCGTTTGGACCTCAAAAGGAGGAGTTTATCAGATGTACAAAGATGGAATGTTCGTGATTCAGGGTAACGATTGGCATAAAGACCAAAAGATACCAGGTAGGTTATGTGCGAGCATGCTAAATGTCGCTTCTCGCTAGCAGCCAGCTGATCTGAAATAATGACCTGGAAATGACTGTAAAATGAGGTGTCATGAAACATGCGAAAATTGACCAGGGAAAGAGACAAACATGCCAGCCAATGCAATAAAAATATAAAGCTCATGAATTATTGTGTCACAGTTATCAAGCGCATATCAGTAACGATATGTTTTTTCATTTGGTGGTCCCGAAATTTGTTGCCCCGTTCATCATCAACATTGCTTGTCTTTTTTCACACCTATAGATGATAAATGTGATGCTTTGCCTGCGTTTGTGTAAACCGACATTTGTGTTAACCAGGCTTAAATGGGACCACCATCTTTCCCTAGTCGTCGATTGATGCCTCCATATGCCTGTAGGCAGTTGGAGCTGGTTTTAGAACTAACGTTTTAAATTCTGCGTGCAGGTTATAGTACCTTGCTAGTTGGAGCAGATAACTTCGTTGGAAAGATTAGTGGAATGAATGTATGGACAGTAGTTATGGGCCTGTCAGAGATAGCTCAACGCGCAGTAGGTTGTGGTAAAGAAAGAGGTGATATTGTATATTGGTCAACATTCAGAAACCAAGAAGATGTGGTTTATCCGCCAACCTGCCTTGATGTTGGTGGTAATTATTTGGTGGATAATATTTGTAATAAACCTAATTCATCTTAGAGCAATAATGTTCTCCCATTTCATCGGACGAAGTGTTTCAAACAAAGAATCATATTCTCATGATGTCACGTGGTCTGGGTAAACATTGCTCGAAGACGAATTAGGTCTATTGTTTTATTTATAGTTATTTATTGTTTGTTTGTTGCAATCTGCTATATTTCCCAATCTTTTTATTTGCTTATTTTATTCCAGGTAAAGGATATCTTATAACGCTAAACTCTACCAAGCAAACTGCAAGCGACTTAATTAGCAACGTCTTCAACAGCCCATTAGCTGATTATTCCATTAGCTTTTGTTTTTACTTCCGGTACATGGTGATTGGTCACTCAAATGCATCTCTTAAGATATACCGATCTGATCTAACAGATCTTGATACTAATACGACTAATGAAGAACTTGTATGGGAAGCCGTGTCGTCCGAAACACGTATACCTTTGTGGTTATTTGGAACCGTGTCTTTTAGTGCTTTACGGACATTTAAGGTAGAGAGAGTCGATCTTTAAACATTCTTTGTACAGCTTATAATAATAAGAATAATAACGGGGTGATTTGTATCTTTGTTAGTAAGTAAGTATTAATGCCTCCAGATTGGAATTCAACAGGTTCTTTTATGTCCCCCATATTTACTGTAGGTTAGGAAGGGTTGGGAGACAGGGCCTACGGTTTTAAGTCCTTGTCCGAGAAGACTTGAAGGTCTAACCATCTGCAGATATAATTAGAAAGGCAGCACCTTCTCCTCAGTTATTTTAATACCCTGAGTGTTGGTCCGGCCGAAGCTTGAACCACGACCTCCCGCACAACAGACCGACGCTCTTACCAACTGAGCTAGCCGGTAGCTCCTCAAAAGAGAAACAGACCAAAGTCCATTACGTTGGTGCAACCAAAATCCCTTGAGATATGAATAACAATGAAATAAACGCTATGTTTTCTAATCTAACAAGAGAAGCTAATGAGACATGCGCATGGTTTGTTATCGTCGACCAACGTGGCTATGACGCAACATGCTACCCAAAAATTAATACTGAGCAAGAAATTATCAGTATTTAATAAGCAATCAAACATGCACACAATCATACATGGGAGCCTTCAAGCAGGCAGGCAGGAGGCATGCATACAAAGAAAAATTTCTTTAGTTTCACGCGAATAGTAATTCCTACGCTAATAGCAAAGCCAGCAATAAAATCTCACCCTAATCAGTTTACTTGCCTAAAACTCTAACCCCCCCCCCCCCCAACCTTCCCCCTTCCCCACGCCTTTTATTTTGTTTATCTTAAAGCATTGGACATGACATGTTTTTTGTTTGGTTTAATTTCAGATCAAGGTCAGCGCAACTGTAGGTCCTGGTCAGGGTTCTATTGGACTGGCAGGATATTTCGCAAAGCCTGGGTATTGTCCATCTTTTAGCAAATGCGAAATAAGAGGTAATTTGTGTACAGCAGATTTTTGAAAATACATCGTAGCGATATTCGTAAAGCTAATTTGTAGCTAAAATACATTATAAAACTATTTTTAAATTTCACTTTTTGATTGATCGAAAGCGAATGCTTTATGAGAACACATCATGCGCGCGCGGTTTTTTATTTTTTCATTAGTTTGATTTCGTTCTTTACTTCCTTTAGGCTGCCAAGTGCAGTTGGCGAGTCAATCAGGGACATTCACATCCCCTTACTTCCCTGATTTATATCCAAATAACACCCGATGCCAGTGGTTGATAACCCGGCCAAATGGGTACGTTATTCGCTTGAAGCTTCTTGCCTTTAAATTACAAGATAGCCAAAGCTGTGGAGACGATTATGTTGTGGTATACGATGGCTCTTCCTCCAGTTCAAAAATCCTGGGAAGATACTGCGGAGATTCGTTTCCTCTTCTACTGGAATCCTCTTCTAATTCTCTTCTTATAGTCTTTATTTCCGACAATGAACGTCGTTTATCTGGCTTTAAGATGTCCTACACTTCTCACAGTATGTTTCCTCTTAAAATTACTTTTCTTTATATGCTTTTTAACATGAATTGCTAACAATGAACTAAAAGCACACGGAAATAAAGGACAGCAGCAACAACAAAAACAGCAGCAACGATAGGAGTAATTAAAAAAACTGCAGCAGCAGCAACAGCATCAACAACAACAGCATTAATATTAACCACTGCAACAGCATGCAGCAAAAACATCAGTAGCACCAAAAGAAACAACATCATCCACAACAACAATAACAACAAAAAACAACAACAGAAACAAGAGATGCAGAAACAAAAAACAACAACAAACTTAGTAAGAATAGTAAAAAATTTTTCATTTTCTGCTGCGAGCGTGAGTAAACTTTATAGGATAGAGCTTTTATACGCAAAAACATTGCGGATAATAGATTTATAATGTCGAGTTCACGAGACACCAGGGATTAGTTTTAAGCGAGGTAGTGAGTAAACTGTAAAGTGATAGCATTAAAAAGGCAACACAACAATAAACAACAGGAGGAACAGCAATAGCAGCAGCTTCTGCAACAAATGGACGAGCTGTACGAACAACAGTAACAACAACAAAAGCATAAACCTAAACAGTAGCAACAACAACAACAACAACAACAAGAGTAGTAGTAGTAACAACCAAAATTTCAGTAACGAAAAAACAAAAAAACACAAAAAAATACCACACACAATAATAAATAGAACAATAGCAATATAAAACTTTCAATTCAAATTCAGTAAAATACAATTTACCATGTTGTTGTTTGTCTTATACATTTCTCACACTCTGTCGATAAAACTTACTCGAAATCCTATCCTTGCATCTATCCTCAGCAAAAGAAATAGAAGATTGCAACTTTATTGAAAGTAAGTAGACAACAGCTCCATGCTTCATCTTTAAGTTATATATATATATATATATATTGTTTTACTTTGGGCGAAATGATAGTCCAATTTTAGACCACGTATCATTCTCTTGAGAGTAAGATTCTTTGTTTGCGTTGTATCCATATTTCTCTGTTCTCTTATTTACAACCATTAAGCAAAGAAATGGCACTAGGGAGTGACAAGTGGTCAGAAATCCAAGGTAACTTAGAGGCCTGGGATTATTTGTATCAAATTATCTGCTAATTCTGGTTACATTGCTTTGCTTTTGCTTTTTAGATTGTCCATCCAGTTGTACCTGTTCGGCTGTACTAGGAAACCCTCCACCAGTTATGATAATCTGCAAGGGATTGACAGCGATCCCGAGGAAAACTCCAGTCAACACAATTGCAATGTAAGAACACTTTATTCCAGAGTTAACTCAGAATTTTTAACCATATAGGTGGGGCGCAGCCATTACTGCGAGCACAGGAAGCTCAAGCAATTTACTTCTATCGTATTAGAAAGGAATGTATATGGAAGTATAAAAATTTCCAGATTAATTTATCTAGTTAGCTTACCAATTTTCACGTGCGTGTTCTTGTTGCTGCTCTGAATTTGTGTCTGTATGCGATTTGGGACTAATCCTACGAGTTTTAGCCTTTTAACCGCACGACGAATATGAATAATAAGGACGGATAAACTGCTTTTGTGGGGAATAATTTTTGAACGGGTTTGGTATCTTTGCCTAGAATTTTTTTTTATAAACTTTGATCGTAATGTCTTGTAAGGCGTCCATGGGGAAAATCAGTATACAGCTAATATGACGGCTGCCTGTCAGCCAAAGATAAGACATCAATAGCAGATATCAGAGTTACACTCTACTGTCTTCAGACAATTGTTGCATTTGTGTCAGTTTCTATACATTTCATTGTATTGACCCAAATGCCTCGACTTGAAACAATTGTTTGCAGGCAACAAAATAGAGTGTAACTCCAATATCTGTTATTACCCTTACCATAATAGAAAAACAACCAATTGAAACTCTACGTATTATTCGCCATTTTCATTTTCTTCTGCCACCTGAACGAACCATAATGCATAGCGATTCCAGATGACTGTAATATTGTATTTTCTAAAAAAGTAGTCTATTACTTCTAACAAATCTCCTGTTTTATTGATTAATATATTTCTGATTTCTACAAAAAATAGGATGATCACTAAGAACCACCTGTCACGGATAGAATACAGTATTTATTCCGATCTTAAATACATGTAAGTGAAATGTAAAGCTTGAGCATTTTAGTATAGTAATCTTCTCAACAGGGAAAAATAGCGTCAGCCACAGTGGTGTGTATGTGTATGTGGGGGTGGGGGTGGGGGTGGGGGTGGGGGTGGGGGTGGGGGTGGGGGTGGATGGATTGTACCATTTCCCGCCAATACTGCACGCGCAAGCATTTCATGTTAAGAATTTTCCGCCATGTCCACAGCTTTGATATTTTTTCCACAGTAGTGACTAATTAAAGAGATATAATTTTATCGCAATGGCGCGCATGTTTTTATTTTCCCTGGTCAAGTTTAGCAGGCCGATGACACCTCGGTTTTGCAGAGACATCGTTTCAGCGTCGCTATTTCAGATCAGCTGTTTAGAAGAGAGGCTAAAACAACTATGAAAAAAATGTTTTAAATAGAATCTTAAGAAAGGTCACTTTACTAACATTGACACCTATTGTCTTCAGCTTCACCCCAAAAGTCATAAGATTTTGACGTTCATCCTTATTTCATAGGGATCTTAGTCATAACTATATAATGAGTGTTACACCGTATTCGTTTACTGGACTCAAAAATATGACGACACTGTAAGTATTATTGATTCTGTTGTGACGATAATTGGAGATAAAAGACAAATACCCCGTCCTAACCAAACTAACCTTGATTAGTCGTTAATCTGACGTCCCTCGTGGTTTGACCGCAATCTTTAAACTACATTTAAACAACCTCCACGAGGTAGTCTAGCTAAACAAGGTTTGAAACTTGGTAGGTAGCCATACGCGTTGTGTGAACGGCAACTAGTTAAACTAAGCAACTTTTAAACACGTTTAGAGGTCTGGTGTGAACAGGGATAATAGTTTTCAAACCTTAATTCTCATTTTCATCACTTTTTTTTCTTTTCTTTTGCTTTCTTTTCTTTCTTTTTTCTTTTTTCCTTTCTTTCCGGATTCGTGCCAAAAAAATTGAGAATTTTAGAGGTAAAATTAGAGAGTCTTGGGCTGAATTTTAAAATTCAGAGACATAAGTCATCCAAAATGTTGATATCGATTTTTAATAATGACATTCTGTTTTTGCCTTTGTTTTCAATTTAGACGATTGGATTTCAATTTTATTAAGGAGCTTCAGCCAAACGTATTTACTGGATCATCAAGGCTACAGAAGCTGTAAGTTCATTGTTTTGTTTTTCGTTTTTTTTAAAATATACTTGCTTGTTTGTACATTTTCTCGCTGTTGTTTTACGAAAAATCCAGATTAAATCAGCAAAGAAGTTCCGAAGAGCCTCTCAGTTGTTCGAAAAAGAACAAAAAACAAACAAACTCGGGCGAGGACATCACACCATGGAGATCTCTTCAGTGTGCGACCAGTTTAACAATAGAGGATCCAGGGGACGATCCAAGACGATCATGTTTGTGACGCTCAGTAAAATAAAAAAAAGCCTTGTCGTTTAAATGAAGAGAATATTCAGGAAATTGAGTTTGTTGAACCCCTTTCTTACAATACTGGATCCGCGACATATTTATCTATTTATTGCATAAAGGACAGCGATGGTCATGTGTATTTATGGCATAAAGGACAGCGATGGCCGTGTGTCCTTTCGATTCATTTTTCGTCCTTGCATTGTTGTTGTTGTTGCATAAACCTGGAGTAAACGAACCTGGTTTTTTTTTTCTGTTTTACAAACTTAAGGCTATGTTCTTTGGAAAAATAGTCTGGGTTTTAAACACAATAACTGGGGATTAAATCTAGAGCAGTTATCAAAAACACGTTTCCTTTCTATCAGTGATTTAGGTAGTAATCTTTTAAGCACCATAAAGGACAAGTCATTGTATGATCTCCAAAATCTTCAAGTCCTGTAAGTATACAATCGATTATTCAATTTGGTAATAAATACGATCTTCGTCTAATATCATGCTAGAGGACTACTGAAGCATTCAGTACTAGGCTTTGGTTAAGATTGCAGCAACTACCTAAAACGCGTAGCCTTAAAGCTACTATGATGTTTGGTATCTAACCATACCATTCACATCACAATAATTGTAAATTCGTTTTGTTATTGGTCGTTAACAGGAGTCTCCGATCCAATCAAATCAGCCATATCGAGAAACAAGCATTTAAATTTGTCAAGAACCTAACACATTTGTAAGTTTATAAACCTTTCGTTGCCGATGGCTGCAATTACAATATTGTCTTTTTTAGCTTATAAAAGGATTATAATTCTCAAAATCTGTTCTAAACCTGATTTAGATATCTTCAAAACAATCTAATTGAAGCCTTACCCGATGGAGTTTTTGACAGCTTAGAAAGTCTCAAAGTTCTGTAAGTACTATATATTGCTTCATCAGAAACTAGACTTCTGATAGCTTGCAGCGCCGGTTTGTTTACATCATTTCAGACAACCTGACTTTCCTTTGAGAATATGATTCTTTGTATCATTTTCATCCAAACAAACAAACAAACAAACAAACAAACAAACAAACAAACAAACAAAAGATAGTACCAAAGGGAATGACATGTGGTCTGAAATGGGCAACCAGTTATTATCAAGATAAAGAGGTCTATTGAAGACGTCATTTCGCAAATCTCGTGGTGACACCATACCCACCATCTTGTTTGATGATTTTAAGCATAGGGATTTTCAACCAGTATTATAAAAAGGAGTGGTTTAATAATGTTTGAAAACTTGTGTTTCAGGTATTTGAACAACAACAAATTGAAGAGAGTCTCAAAGAATACTTTCAGAAACTTGAGATATCTTGAAGAACTGTAAGTGAATTGAAATCAGGGGAAACTACGCAATAGTGAAATGCAACTCGATCTCTTTTACTGGCCCATCACATTGCTAGCTAGGCTAAAAATAACTCGCGCGCTGATTGGTATTGGCTGTGACGTTGGGCTTTGCATGATACGAATTTTTTTTTCGGGGACTAGCTTGATTTATGGAATTTAAGCTGGTTAATTCTGCTTTTATGGACAATTTTAAGAAAATAATGAAACTTTAGTAATAACAGCCTAAAATCAAGGATTTTTTGAGAGTTGCACTCCCCGGATTGAAATCCATTCTCAAGTTTTGTGTTGCTTAACGTTATTTGGAAATGCAGTCCCATACAGAAGCGATAAATATTAGTGAGTGGCACAGTAAGAAGAGCGTGAAATAAGCTGTTTTTAAAACTACAGTTGTCACTGTTTCAGGCCCTAGGAAATTACCCTCTGTATTCGAGAAACATATGTAATGTGTGGGTAGTGATCAGTATCTAAGTTGGAATTATTAAAAATATACACCCAATATCCACCAACATGGTGACAAGACACTAAATGTTCCCTCTTGGGACGAGGAATGGCAGTAGCAGTAGCAAATTAAACCACATATTCTTTGATAGATATCTCGATGAGAACCACATTCAAAGTATAGATGAGACGACGTTCAGTCACCTGCAGAACCTACGACTACTGTAAGTTAAGCTATATATATATAAGTGAAACGTTGTGCGTATTTTTAAGAGAACATTAATATATAGGTCATATTTTTAAGTAATGGTTTAAACATACCCTTCCCCAACCCCTGTCTCTCACACACACTCAATTCACTCCATTCAATATTCTATGCACAAACGTCTCAATCAATATGGTGATTTTTACGGAAGGAGGAAAACCCAGAGAACCTGAGCTAGAGCACATAAGCTCGAGCTAGAACAACGCATCAAACAACTCTACTCACGGGTTGGGCAAGCAGGGCGCGAGCCAACGACCCCCAAGCACGAACTCGACGATGTTTAAAAGACGACATATTAGGAGAGTGCATCACCCATCCAACAAAACAATTTTCAAAGTATAGCATGAGCTTTTGAACTCTACATTTTGCTTGCAACGCGATGCCTGTGATTTCCATTTTAGAGTCACTGCATTAATTGTGTCATAGCTTAGAAAAGAGGAGTGTTTTTTTATTATAGATGGCTTACCAATTATGTCGGTCTTTCTCAACAGCACACTAGATCGCTTCGTCTTCTGCTGCTATGCTTACAACTCCATGTTAAACAAGGGTTTAACATGTATATCGCCATCATCTGCCTTCTCGAGCTGTGACGACCTGATGAAGAACAAAGCACTCCAAGTCTTTATCTGGATTCTTGGGATCCTTGCCTTTGTAGGGAATATCGGTGTTATTATCTGGAGGCTAATCGTGAAGGAGAGAAACCGAGTCCACTCTTTTTTACTTACAAATCTTGCGATATCTGATCTTATGATGGGAGTGTATTTACTCATGATTGCTATAAAGGATCTTGAGTGGAGAGGCGTATACTTTAAGAATGACCTTCAATGGAGATCAAGTCGTGTATGCCAGCTTGCAGGAGCACTCTCTGTCATTTCCAGTGAAGTTTCCGTCCTTATATTAACAACCATAACCGCGGACAGATACGCAACTATTGTATTTGCTTTCAAATTCAAAAGACTTAAAATGAAATCTGCTGCGCTTGTTGTAACTTTGATATGGATCTTTGGTTTTGTGATAGCATTATTCCCCATGTTGTACAGTGACTACTTTTATGATTATGATGGGCAAGTGGGCTTTTATGGAAGGTCAGGCGTATGTCTTCCTCTACAGCTCTCTCATGAACGATTTCCTGGCTGGGAATACTCTGTAGCTATCTTCATTGGTTTGAACTTTATCGCATTTAGTTTCATTTTAGTTGCATATATCATAATGTTTTGGAAAGTCCGAAGCTCTAGTCGTTCTGTTCGATCAACTCAAATGAACACTGAGTCTGCATTAGCAAGAAAAATGGCGTTCATTATCTTGACTGACTTCTGTTGCTGGATGCCAATTATTATCATCGGAGTGTTGTCGTTGCTAGGGAAATTTCCAGACCCAGAAAAACTTGCTTATGTGTGGATTGCGGTGTTTGTTTTACCAGTGAATTCATCGATTAACCCTGTTTTGTACACGTTTTCGAATTGTTCTTTAAGTGACAAAAAGGAATTTATTGCAACTTTGATCAAACGCCGTGTTACACATCCTGTGTCGCTAGGTACGTATTGGTTTGTCATAGGCCTATTTATGCACCTTATTCTCAAAATATAGTTGTTAGTATGTGGTGATTGATGCAGTAGGGGGCATATTGTCTTTTCAAAATCCCTCGCATTCGTTATCGCTTCTAACCAACCCACCAACCCACCAACCCACCAACCCACCAACCCACCAACCCACCAACCCACCAACCCACCAACCCACCAACCCACCAACCCACCAACCCACCAACCCACCAACCCACCAACCCACCAACCCACCAACCCACGCGACTAATTATATCTTCTTGACAGGCACAGGTTTATCAGATGTTAGTCATATCCCAATGACGAACTATAGATCAAGTATTATTCCCGATACTTCGATTTCCGCAGCTGTGACCCTTGCATCCCACGGCCCAGGCACTCTTAAAGGATCAACCAGAAAACCCAAAATCAACCTTGTGAAGACAAAATTTTTTGAAGGGGATTTCTCGCACTCAGTTGTAAGTATTCAATTTTTTTTTTTTTTTTGTGCTTAAAAAATAAACATAATACATTCTAGTTTAGTTTGAGTACAAATATATTTTTGCTTTTTTAATGTCTTCCTTATATATGGAATTGGTTGCGAACAAAAAAAGCCAATGTACCTCGTTTTTCGAATTGAAGCAAATACGACTTAGAAAGGTAATTGAGATACTGAATATTTCTTTTGAGGTCTTTTATCGAAGTTTTAAAGAAGAAAACGAAAAAACGACGTTCTTATTCAAACACTTTTGTAATAACGAGAGAGCTGAATGGAATCGTGAAGTTGAGGTCATCGACAGACTAAGAAAAGATGGAGGTCACCCTAATATAATAAAACATTTATGGCATTCACCAGGTAAGATATATTAAGTCAACAAATGATTCAAAATAATGATAAAACGTTAAGTATTACTGAAATGATGTAATAACTTGTAGGCTGCCGGACTAAAGTTTAACAAGGGCTTATAGAAATATCATTAAGCGCCGGCATTTCGTAACAATCTAGTTCTCTGTAACCTAAGCAAGCCTGTAAATAGTCCACCAAAATATTGATATGTTTTGAGCTTCCTTCGTTTCACTTTATTAAAGTGCAGTTTTTTTTCTTCTTCTTCTTTTTCCTTCTTTTATTCAGTCCAAGAAGCTCCAGTCTTGATAGACCTCACGAACCTCGAGTCCGTGCAGGAGCATGGATTGTAAGTTTGTAAAAAAAAGTTTGTCAATATCAAATAGAGGCATTCCACTATTACGGTGATGGCAGCCATGACAGGAGGCAGGAAAAATAGATCGATACTTGCGCGCAATGCTTGAGTGTCTACACAAACAATAGGTAGTTTTCCAATTGCAATTACAGATATAACAACAAACACGAATTCATTAGAAAATTTTAATTAGTTACCAATTTTTTTCTTAATGTACTTTTAGAATGCTTTGATTCTAAGATTAATAATTACAGTTCTCAGCAATGTGTTTCTGTTCCATGCTGTATATTAAAAACACATTTTAGCTTGTCTGAAGTAGCAGTAACTAGGGAAGTAGAACAGTAAATGTGGGATCGTTGTATTGAGTTGTATTGTCTAATGTGGTTTATATGAGAAAGAACTCAGCTTCGCCTCCTTTCAAAACTGACATCACCTTATGGTGCAAAGTCTCTATACTTAAATATTACTCTCTTAATTTATCTATTGGTGTTTTCGCCTTATATTAAGCTATTCTAGTATAACCTGCTATACAAGCTCACCTACTATTGTTTAAAAACTCAAAGCGCATACTCAACATACAATAAGGCAATAAATAATCATGTGATCTGTCAATGCAGGGTCTTTATTGGGTACGAATAATTAGAATGTACTCATTGGTTAGGGAAGTGGGTCGGCAAATTCAATTATGTGAAGAGTTGTTTTCTTGTTAAAATGTTACAGTTTGATTTGCTACGAATTGGTATCCTGTACCACTCTTGATGAATATATCAGTAAACCGGAAGCTGCTCTTGTTACTCAAATCGTACTAACCGTAGCAACAGACGTCATCAATGCACTCTCATACCTTGAACGGTGTGACCTGAGACATAATCACGTGTCAGCTAAAAATATATTGGTCAAAGAGACCGTCATGGTAAGAAATTGTCAAAGGTTAATTTATTCTTGGTATATATTTAACAGTTATTCCACTCACTCTCGTCGTAAATGGACTCATAGCTGACGAGACCTCATAGATCACACTGGATTACAAGAAAATATCGCTATTTTAAATAACTGATAAGAAAGATATTTTAGAAAACGTGTCAATAACTGCACGAATGAAATTGAACCATGTTTTGGTTTCGTAAACTGAGCAATCTTGCAGTCTAACGGAGCTGTTAAATTGCTTTAAACAAGTAATTAGCTCTCATTTAGCCATGCTTTAGTTATGTATGTATTTGTTAAATTTAGAAATGTTTTTCAGCTGTTCTAGAAACGAGCAATTTTTTTATTGTTATTAATTTAAAAATATATGATTTGTTTTGTGTGTTGTTGCTAGGTTCTTGTTTGTTCATCCTCAATGTTTTCGCGATTTTCTTTTCGCGAGAAAAGTAGAGTTAAGTGTCTATTTTAAAGTAAATAAAGATTAGCGTTTCTTACCACCAAATACTTTTAAGCCATTGTCATTTCCCTCGGGGTGTTTTTTGGTGTTTTTTGGTGTATTTGTTCGGCGGCCATTTTGAATTTTCTCTTCTTATGCTATATGAGCTGATAGGTATAGAGTAGTCAATAAGAGCGCGCTATTGCTCTTATCCAGTGGTTGTCTATATAATAAATATATATTACTTTGGGCGTATATATCTTGTTTTCCCATTTCGGACCACGCGTTATTCCCTAAAGTAATTTTTCTTTCTTTAACGGCTGCGCATGAAAAGACACATGAATGAGGTTAAAAATCAATAAACAAAATTACTTATTTTCAAGAGAATGAAACCTATTTTGAAATATGGGTTGAACGTTCCCGCAAGGTAGAAAGGACAATTGTTTTTATAGTGTGGAATATGAATAGCTTTTTTTGGGAAGATTGTCCACATGTAATAATCTGTATTTTAAAACAATTTACTTCTAAAGATTTGACAAAGCTTTAAAATATATTAAGTAAATTTTTTGCACTATCAATAAATATATGTTTTTACCTAGGTTCCTTCGCTACGGGCAGTTTTGGGTGGATTTGGTCATGGAACCTTCGTCAATTCACACAAGAAAACAACCGCACGAGAAGAAGATAAACCAAATACTGATATCGTACAATACGGGGTACTGGTGGAGCAGCTACTAAATCTTTCCCCTAATGCTGATCCAGATCATCAGGTAAAGGTTTATTTGGGCCTTATGCATTTTGATAGACGGCGCAATCAGTAAAGAGTTGCTGCGACCTCAAGATTACAACGTTAACACGTTCCTCTTAGATGCGCGCGCATATGAATTCCATTGGTTTTCGTCCTCGTCAATCACATGCGCGCTCTACCAGAATAAAAAATACCACTAGTCTAGTGGTCAACTGCTATATCATATCCAATTTTAAGTCCGCTTCGAATTATCCAGCTTGCAGACCTTATTCATCTTTATACAGCAATCTTAATCTTTGATTTTCATTGCAATTCTCTAACTGATATCCTTAAAAAGTTCTTTAAATCCATCTCTGATGTACATTCTTACAATACCAGACTCTCTTCTTCTCTCTTCTGCGCCTTATAGTAATAAACAAAGAGAATAGTCAACAAGGCAAAATATTACGTCCAAGCTAAGGAGATTGAACACGTTCCTTTTAGATGCGCGCGCAAACGAATTCCATTGGTTTTCGATCAGGATATTAAATGACATTAGTACAGTGGTAAACCATTAAGTCTGATTTCCCCCCTCCCTCTTCAAAAAAGCAACTCTTCCCTCTTAAATTCTAATAAAATCTTTCGGGAACTTCTTCATTTGTATATTAAGAGATCTCCTCGGAAGTAATGTTTTGCTCTTTTCATATTACGTCCCATTCCCCTGAGTATTATTTCTTTGTTTGGATTTAAATGAAACAAAGAATCCTATTCCCAAAGGAATGCCACGTGGTCTGAAATAGTCAAAATAAGCCTAAACTGAAGAGATCTATATCTGTCCGGGCTCTCTTTTTATAAAATTTATAATGTCGTTAATAATAAATTTAATCTAAATTTGCGTTTTTGCTTTTTGCTTTTGTTGGTTTTTATGCCCCAGTAGTGGCTCAATTTCTAGCAGTTTTTCTCCTGGTTCTCCGATTTTCCTTCCTCCAAAAAAATCAACTCGTAAATTCCAATTCGATATAGGCTTGCTAGCCACTGTCTAGTAAGTGCTACCCTCGTAAAAACAAGGAATTCCACCTTCACTTTAAGAAATCAAGGATAAAGATTACTATAACATGCTAAGTTTTAAAATAGAACATGGGCTGAAGAAAAATATTTTGTTTGTGACGGGAAAAATGCTTGTAAAGCTTTGTTGTTTTGTTTTCAAAATTCATTTTAATTCATTTGGTCTACTAATAAATATTTTCCCCGTCACAAACCAAATATTAGGGACTTTAAGATTCGCAAAATCTACGACGGCGACGTCAGCCTGAAGTGTTAATAATTTCTCCGATCTTTGGGGTTCTGTTCATTGCATATTTTATTCAGGACATTGTAAGTAAAGTAAACTCATTCACGGGGAAGGCAAACTTTGAATGCGCGAAACCCCAATGTAAAGTCGTTTACACTTCCGTTAGACGTCGCCGACTAGATTTTGATTTTGCAAATATTAAAGTCCCTATTCTCCTACAGCACATGAATAGATTTGAAAATATATTTATATATATTTAATTTCTCACAAAGATTAAAGAAATTTCTACAAAATGTCAAGAAGAATCGAATACTTTGACTGCGACAGCCGTGCGCAATATGATGCAGGAGGTCTGGGATGGAACTGGGACTTGGGACACTCTTCTGTGAAGTGCCACGTGATTTTGTGCTACTGTTTGTATTGCATTGATCGAGATAACTGTATCGACCTGATGCAATATACACTAACGTCATTCAGATAGATAAATAACTCTAAAATATAAATACAAATATCTGCTCTAAATAAGAAAATGCGTAATGAAGATTACTTAATTATAATTAAAAAATGGGACTTTCGGTAGCTAATCAAAATGCGCATGTAATCATCGTTGCAGAAGGCCTTTGATCAGTGACAATAGCGTCTAATTTCAAGAATAAATATTTCAGATGAAACAAGTTATAAAATTTAAGATCTTTAGCGAATTTTAAGCGTAAGTTTTGCTTTCCGTTTTGCACGCGATTGCACTTTCATTTTGACTATACGTTCATGATTGCATTCACTCGGACTTCTTAACTTGGAATGAAATTCAAGAAAAGTACTGGATACAAAGATTTACTCCCACGAAACGTTAGTGAAACAAATTAAGATACAAGAAGTAAGAGATATAAGCCTTAGAAACGTACGGTTTCAAGATCATATTGCGGTTAATTAGTCATATATCTTGGAAGCTGTGAATATACAGCGGCACAGAGCTCATGCACCTTATATCCCATGGGACCAAACATGATCATTTTACCTCGGAGATTGTTAGGAAGCCCGAGTAATAAAAGCCTTTATTGAATGTTGGGTGCGTCAGAATGTGCTGAAACATATAATGTAATAATAATAACAATAATAATAATAATAATAATAATAATAATAATAGTAATAATAATAATAAATTAAGTTGCAATATAGTGGGATTTATTTAGACCATGGAATAGTTGATAGACTAATAGGTACAACGTTAAAATGTATTCATCGTTGGCTTACCTTCTGCCGTGGATGCAGTGCTCATTAGATTTCCCTTCAAACCTTATCTTTGATTACGACCTGCGTGATCGTTGGCGCGCTTTCTACTGTTACCATTTTTACCCCTAAAGCAGCCATGAAACGAGCACGCGCGGAATGTTATCATGACTTTCTGGGTGTGATTCCTAGGTGAGAAACATTATGAATGCACCCGGGTCGGCAGTTGTCTATTTAAGCGAGAAAATCCAAGGTTTCGACCTCATTTGCTCAGATTTGCTATACCAGTCAGTGCTAGACGGATTTTTGACCGTTTACCCTGCTCCCCTTCGGCGACGTTTCTCCATTATAACAGTTCAGTCGGGTGGCTTAATCACAGCCTCGGTAAAACTCGTGTTCCCAAAACTGAACCGCTTTTTTGAGGTAAATGGCTGCTTTGGCGGTGAAAATGATATACTGTGCGCTGTGTTCTTGTTGGAAAAGGCTGAGTGTAAAACTTTATCAAACATTGTTTTTATTAGTATCATTTTAGAATACGAATAAGGTGTTTGTTTCTTGAAGTTTTTAAAATAGAATTGAAGAACGGTAAACTCGATGTTTCGACGCCCTTCGGCGTCATTTTCAAGATGAAAGTAAAGCAAAGCAGTAATTCAAATTCAATTTATTACTTTGCTTTACTTTACTCTTGAAGATGACGCCCGAGGGCGTCGAAACCAGAGGGCGTCGAAACGTCGAATAGACTAGTCTTCAATAGTATCATTTTACTTGATATTTCTCAATGAAGCGCAGTCTTTATACCGGTGCAACAAAATCGAAAAAAAAGATTGTTTATACTAATTGTTTTTATATATCGACAAAATAATTAATATCACTCAAACAGAACATTCTCTATTTTATTGTATGCATGGAGGTATATGTATTAAACAAACACTAGTCTAGTAACTACCTATAAGAAACAAGTATTTTATTCATGTATTTTATGCACTGTTATTTTTTAGGAGTTGATATAACTCCAAAAGTGGAGTAGAAAAAAAAGGTACAGGATAACTCCTTTTTTGGAGTAACTTTAACTCCACTGATTTAACTCCCTTCCAAGAGTAAAATTTACTCCCATGAATAGTAACGTTTACTCCCATGAAAGAGTAACATTTACTCCCATGAAAGAGTGACTTCTACTCTACATGGGAGTTGTTTTGAACCCCCTAACAGAGTCAAATTTATCCTTTCGGAGTTGTTATAACTCCCTGTTTGTCACCTTTCAAAGGAGTAAAATTTGCACCTTTTCAGGAGTAGATTTTTTCTTGTCTTGCTTATTAAGCTTCATCAATTCCCACTGTACGTTAAAGAATAATAACACAAATGACTACAAAACTACATTTGGTTTAAAAAATATTTATTACATATAAATGCCGAATTGATAAGTATATTTAGTAACAACATTTTATGTCGCCTGCGTTCACTGCATGACATAATCTCTACTCATACTTCTTCATTTTTCAGTTACAGTCAAACCAGCTAACGTTCCTATCAAGGCTAGAAGATTCAGTTAATTATTTAGAATCTGATTTCGAGTTTGTTTTGAAGCTTGTATTTAATAATACGTGCTCAGATAAAAATCGTTTTATGTCTTCACAGATTTGTGCAAAACCAAAATTATTTCACTGTTGTATAGCTACCAACTCAAACCCATCTGTGTGGTGTGATACTTTGAGTTAATGCCGGGATCGAAGGTCATTACAACCGCCAATACAAGTTTCAAAAAAAATTCGAATTCAAATTTCTGTCTATATCGTTAATGAGCATGTTTGGCGCCATCGAGCGCCATCGACAAACACACTCATTAACAATCTTGTTAAATCTTTTCATTCTTTAACCATCGGTCCCTTTTTTCAATGTTCCAGCTGTGTGGTATATATTTTTCTACCGTATATATCAGTATTTCTTGAAGGAATACAAATCTTGGAAGACAGTTTCGTTTCGAATTTACCTCATCGTCAACAAGCTTGGTGAGGTGCGAGCCTCGTGCTTTACTCCGACAGAAACCAAAGCATCATACAATTCAGCACCCATAACCTATGATAGGACAAAAAAAGCTATTATTAATGATTTATCATACTCAGCAATATACAAGGATGCTTAAGCTTAAATAAGAGCATCGCTTTGCAGTTACAGAACACCGAAAGCTTTCAATTTCTTATCAGTATTAACATAACAAACTTAAGTTTAAACTTTCTGATCTAAATAATACGAAAAAAATAGTAATTTACCTGCACAATATATTGAATCCTTTGAAAGTAAGTCATCCATTACCACAAAAGTTACTTTTGAAATAAGAATTCAATGGGTTTTAGGCTGGTTTTTAACTTCAAAACCCCGAGACAAGCACTTTCCATCTCCAAGCTTCAGGACACTGTTGCAGGAAATAGTGATACTCTATACCAGGTCATAGTCCAAAAACATTCCTGGCATTGCCGATGTAAGATCCACCAATCACGATCAAGAAAATTTGATACATGTCATGTAATGTGCAAGTGGTCTAACGAGTCCAACTTTCATGTCCTGTGTGGTATAGATCTTGTGCGAAGACCTACAAAAATGTTCTCTCTTACAGAAACATCTGCTTCGCAAGCACATCATCGCGAAAGATACACAACAACACGATTCATAAAATGACGACTCTGGAAGTGTTTGAGTGCTCTAGCGCAAGTGAAGTTTATCTGACAAGCGAGGAGCGCCAAGAACTTTACCATCGGTCCGATCGGGCAGAGAATGGACAATTTGACCCACAAAAAAGCCGAAAACTGAATGAAAACGGCATATGCTTTTTCCCTTGTGAAATTTAAAGAAAGGAGTCGAGTGCTACAGGCAATTATAGATTTGTATACGATACGTCAGAGTTAAAATTACTCTAGGGTCGTATTAACGAAAATAAAAAATAGAGTCAAATTTACTCTGGTTGTTTCCGTCAAACATGAATTAAAAACAGCATGGTTTATCTTTTTTATCTAAAAATAGGCTTAAATCTACTCCATTATTGATAATGTACTCTTTATAGTAATGTTCAACTGTCGTCATTTCCAAAGAGTTAAATTTACTCTTGGAGGAATACATTTTACTCTTGAAAGCATTAAAATTACTCTCATTGTAGAGTAGATTTAACTCTCTTTCAAGTTACTCCACTCTGTAGAGTAACTTTAACTCTTTTGGTAGAGTTATATCAACTCCTGAAAAATAACAGTGTGTAGAAGTAAGTAATTTTCTTGATCCACACGGTAATAGTCGACCTAATATACATTATATATATATATATATATATATATATATATATATATATATATACACACACACTCGATTGCAGAAACGTTGTAGTATACATTTATACATATATCTAATTTATTCAGTATATTACTGATATGCAAAACAGAAAAATCGCTTTATTTATTGTTTGTTTCATTCAATTACTGTCAAAATATTTTTTTCTTGTCTATTAGATCGTATATATACATACATATATATACATATATATATATATACACTCGATTACAGAAACGTTGTAGTATACATTTATACATTTATACAAATAACTAATGAGATGCATAATGCAAAATAACCATTTCCAACGCTTAAAACCAACTGATTTATAATCTGTTCGATCTAATAGACAAGAAAAAGGGCAGGGCAGGGCAGGGCAGGGCAGGGCAGGGCAGGGTAGGGTAGGGTAGGGTAGGGTAGGGTAGGGTAGGGTAGGGTAGGGTAGGGTAGGGTAGGGTAGGGTAGGGTAGGGTAGGGTAGGGTAGGGTAGGGTAGGGTAGGGTAGGGTAGGGTAGGGTAGGGTAGGGTAGGGTAGGGTAGGGTAGGGTAGGGTAGGTTGAACTACTTACTTGTCAAACACAGCTTATATCGTTTGACAAACATGATTTTTCTCAAGACTCCGTCAGGGTGGGTTAGTCGTTGACCTAAATGGCTTTGCTCTTCATAGACCAAAGCAAGATCAAGTAACGGAAATCGTCTGTAAAAGATAAATAATATAAGGATAAAATGAAGTCATGCAAAATGAGGTTATGAAATTGTAAAAGGCACATTGAAACCAAAATGAAATGCAGTTCGCACAACACAGCAGATATCAATACGAACAGCGAAAAATTTTGATAACAACATGGCTTTGTAGGAATGGGTCATACTTACCCGAGATCATCAGCTTCAAGTTTGTTAGTGTTGATAGTGTTGATAGCGTAGACTTCAAGGTCGTTAAAGGGGACTAGCTCGTAAATCTTCCGAAATTCAATTCGGCTGAAATTTCAATAAAATAAACTATAAGGGTCTTATAATCACTGGTTAAAGTTTTTTCTTCATAATCCAATGCGAAGAATTATAATTTTACGAAATTGTATAGGTGTCAGTGACGTCACACACTCAACACTTAACATTGCTCCATACATTTCATTGTATTTTTTGATCAAAATATGCGTTCGTTTTATACTCAGATGCATTTTTTAAAGGTGGTTCACTACTTTTCAACATTTGATTTGAGCCCACTCGTTTTCCATATGATATCGCTTACTCGCTCGCAGACTAGCTCGTTCGCGATATCATATGGAAACTCGTTAACAAAAATGATATCAAGCTCTTAGCATGTGATAATCTCTATATATCGTATTCACTGACGTCGCCGCCAAATTTTCTGGGCATTGTATTGAATATGGTTGAATCAAAGATCTTGCGCTCAAAGTGATTATTCGAAAAAATAATCTCAACTAAACTTTGGGTTATAATAAGCTTTCGATACCGAGATATAAACGATCACATTTGCATGCTCATTCTTAAGTGTGAAATGTATGGGTCCCTCAAGGTCGGTGGACCTCCGTTATGCACCAAAATGCATGGCGGCCAAATTAATTGGGATTCAAATGGGCATGTGAAATATTGTGAATACCTTATTTTCTCGACAGACGATAGTCATGTCAGTTACGGGATTTCTGGTTTCTCGGAAAATTCTGATGGAAGGGTTTGATATTGAAAATATGGTTATTTTGGAGAGATAAAGATGCATTGAGAGTCAAGGCCTGGTTTAGAATTTCAAAAGCACAATAGACAGGTAAAGTAGTCTTGGTATCACTACGGGTGATAATGTATAAGGTACCATTTGCTGGCATGGTACCTGTGCAGATCCTCTCAACACATCAATGCAAGACCCGATTTTCATCTCACAAATTTTTCCACCATGGGTATTAGGATAACTGCAGCTTAACTTGACTTTTCGGCTCTGACAGTGTTCTAAAAAACGGGAAATTATATTTAAAAAATTCCTGTTTGAAAAGCAAATGCAAAAGACATATTGAAAAAAAGAAAAAAAAAACGATTAATATGTATGAATATTTTGATAAGCAGTTGAAAAAATATTTTGGCCTATCTTGCTCCAGAAATAACCTGAAATAGACAAAAGTGATATTAGAATATAGTAATAATAGAAATAGAAATCAAATCAAAATCAAAGAAATAACAAATGACAAAAATACAAACTATTTAATTTCTATAAACAATATATTAAAAAAATGAGTCATAACATATTTATGTTAAAAAAAAAGTAAACAAAAGAATAAAAATGTGAATATTATATAATTGAGTAACATACAAAACAAAGTCGATATATATGAGTATGATATTGTTTAAGATTTTTGAATATTTGTGATATTAAACATGTGCATATCACTATAATTTTTCAAAAAAAAAAAAAAAACTTGGTCAAAAATAAGTATACTGAAAGCATCGGGCCATTGTACTTCATTTTTGTACCTTTGATATATTTTCTTCCATTCAACCCATTTCCTCACCCACTTCACCCCTCCTCGGGCGCTTTCCTACATCCCCTTCTTCTCCTACTTCACTCCCTCCTCCTCCCCTTTCACTCCCTCCCCATCCCCTTTTACTCCTTCCTCATCCCCCTTCACTCCCTCCTCATCCCCCTTCACTCCCTCCTTCTCCCCCTTCACTCCTCCCCCTCCTTCTTCACTTCCTCCTCATCCCTTGAACCTTGAACCCTTCTCTTCCTCCATCATCCCTTCCTCCAAACCCTTTACTAAGTCATCTTCCCCCTTCACTGAGCCCTCCTCCCCATTCACTTAGTCCTCCTCCCCCTTCACTGAGTCCTCCTCCCCCTTCACCCCGTTAGTCCTTTAACCCTTTCCGCACCATCCCTTCTACTTGTCAGAGGATCACAACTTATTGTTTCTCGTTTCTAACTTAAATTTTGCCCCCTGAAAAATGGTTAATTTCAATAATGCAAGAATTCAAAAAGGTACAAAAATCAAACTTAATGGCCCACTTCAAATAAAGTACCTTTATTATTTGACCAAGACAACAACACCAGTCTAGTCTAGGTAATCTTGATACCTTTAAGATTCCTCAAATGTATGCTCACAATTCTGATGTTCAAAGCATTCGAACATCAGAATAGTAATCAAAAAGATAGTGCCACTAAGCATTTTCAAATGTGACAAATGCCTGGTAACCATATAACAATTTACTAACAGTATTTCTAGTCTTGTCCTCGGACCTCTTTACGTGCGCAGCGAAAAATCAACAAAAATGCATAAATACACAACAACCTATACTTGGCGAAAACTTAGGGGAAATGGCATAATTATAAGTTGAGTGAATGTTTTCGCAAAGAGATATTTTAAGCTATTATGTCAGTTATTACTATAATTATTTCTTGGTAAGATGGACGTGCCGTGCCGCGAAAGTGACAGTGCCACCCTTTGATTGCTAGAGTGGTGATCTAACTCAGCACCATTAAGGCATGGCTCTTTTGAGGAAGTGATGGAAAATGAGTTATTTATTCATCTCTTTGACAGTTTACTATGAATCTTTCCCAAATTTGGCTCGTAGTAGTAATTCTTCAAGGCAAGCAATTACCGCATATCTGTTACCATGGAAACCAGGTCACGTGACCACAAGGCCGCCATCTTGGATTTAAAAAAAAAATCGTTTGTAATCGTATTGAAACTACTTCAAAAGTCCTGAAAATCCATATTCCTTTTGATATTTGCAATACCTATATGGAACTAATTGGATATCTTGGAAATTATATTTAGTTTAATTTTTAGAATATTTTTAATTTTTTGGAAAAAATAGAAAATATTCTAAAAATTAAACTTAAAATAATTTCCAAGATATCCAATTAGATCCATATAGGCATTGTAAATATGAATAGTAATCTGCATTTTCATGACTTTTAAAGATGTTTCGGTACGTTTACAAACGGCTTGTTTAAAAATCCAAGATGGCGGCCTTGTGGTCACGTGACTTAGTTTCCATGGTAACCAAGGCTCTAAGGTTCCTTTTTTTCACAAAAGACATTAACTTGCCAAGTTTGGGAAGATTCGTAGAAAACTGGCTATGATATAGCTAATCAGTTTTTCATCTGAGAGCCATGCCTTAATGATGCTGAGAATGTACTGTGAGCCAGTCGTGTGCTGTAGCTTTTAACAATCACTCACAATAATAATATTGTATATAGGTCACAAAGTGTCTTACCTATGCATGTTTTCACTCTTGTTGTAAAAGTAGCATTGGCAGCTTCTCCATAATTATTACCCTGTAAGTTGAATGGATAAAATTAGTATCATCATTTATATGACCATCATTGAGTCAGTTTTATTTGGTTCACTGGCGGTCTTTCTCCTTCATATTCACCCAACTTAATTAAACAAATGAATGTCCCGGTTGATATTCTAGTTATCAACCCCGTTTTAAGTTTCTTCCCCAATGATGTTATGATAAGGCCAGAAGGCGGTTATATACCTTATACCTCGGGAGATAATAGTTAAATATGTATACCATCGGCTTCGCCTCGGGTTGATATACAACATCAACTCGGTTATGGTATGTAACATTTACCTAAACGCACAGACTAATGAAAGGCGAACTTAGCAATAATGGATATAAAGGATTGGCTGACAACTGCGTTTACATCATGATGAGAAAACGAACACGTGCTCGAGCGAAGTCGTCAAAAAAAAGAAGCAACTTATACCAACCGCTTATTTTGTTATACAGTGACATAAGTACTCTAGTAGCTGGAGCACCAGTGAAGCAGCAAACTCATCCGATAGACCTCCTGTTCCTACGTTTCCTTCTCTCGTATTCGCACCACAGTAAAAAAGTACGAGCGCATGTTTGGTGCTGCTTATTTCAATTACCTACCCCATTATGTGCAGTGATAACTGTCCTTACAAAGACTCTATATGTAGACCCAGGCTCTAACGGTACGTTATAGTAACCATGGTAATAGTTACCATCACCAATCGTAAAGTTACCAACTAGGCTAGAACCCAGGATCTCGGCTGTCACGTACGAATGGTTAACTTTGATGGATGATCTGTAGCAGTTAAGACTTGAAACTTCTAGTTTTGTGATAGTAATTTGAAAAGCTCTGCTGGTGCAAACAAATTAAATAAATAAATATTTGGACTGAAAATTTCCATTTCACTTCCAGGAAACGTTATATTCGGAACAAGGTCCCCTCCCAAAAAACCTTGATATTTCTATTGCTTGTTTTTAAAATACGCCCCAAGGATATATCAATGTCTTTACTGATCTGAGATACTCGACCAAATGACTTACTTTGTAATGTTTCTCTCTTTATCAGTTGTTGACGAATTAAAGACGAGCATTGCCGTTGTATATGGTGATCCATGAGTTTCCCCGCTTACTATAAATCGAGGAGCAGAGCTCGAGGCTAGGAAAACACAACAACAGATCGAAAATTTAAAAGCTTAACAAACTTGTACTTATGCTTATATATATTTTTTTGAAAAAGGTCAGCAAGACTACTATACTTATCATAAAAAGCCATTTATCATAAACAGTTAGTTCGCTGTTGAACTAAAAGGGACAGATGCAGATTTAGAGGAGGGCCGCAACCTCCTCATCAATCTTTTTATTAAGATGTTTTTTCAAACCGTTTTTTCTCATGAAATCCCAGACGTATAAAGGCTGGCGATAAAACATTGGACTTGTTTGTTTAGGCTAGGCTGTTCAAGTGCAATCAAGAGTCCTTCAACTTCAAATGTTCCATGTGTACGAATGGTCTGGATGACTTGATATATGACGTGCTGAATGTGAAATATGTAAGAGATTCTCATGTTCCGACTTACGAATATCAAAGTTTCTCATTGTCTCACCAATGTTATTTCTCCGCATGAACATTCAGATTTATAGATAACAGATGATTGATGTTTGTTGGAGTCCGGCTTGGTTTAAAGAGGCTCTTGATTTTCCTAGTTTACCAGAGAATAATGAACATAAACTTTCCGTCAGTAAACTGGTTAAGTTTCTTTAAGAAACGTCGGCTAAGGTGTTCGTAGTCTGTACAATAGGGAAGTTTAATGAACACTTTCTTCCTTTCATCAAAAAGATATTCTGGAATTATCTTTCCTTCCTCGCCTTGTTCTGTAGAAAGCAGTCGATGGTGGATTGAATGAAACTTTTCGGATCGATATCCAGCTTTTAGAAATGTTTTAGCGATCTGTTTTACATCACTGTTGCATCAATGTTTTATCGCCAGCCTTTATCCCTCTGAGATTTAATAAACTACTTAAACTGTTGTATATTCAAATTAACATCATACTGAAGATGACTTTCACAGTCGAAAACGTTTTATTTAAAAACTTTTTAAAAAAAAAACATCTTTTCTATCCTTGTAAATTTATATATTTTATCAAGAAGCAATGTCATGAATTCAAAGTATATTATTTTACTAGGAATAAAACAGTGCGCACTATTTCAGGGAGTGATAATAAACAATAACAGAAAAGGTTTGAGACACCTACAATATTGTACAATAAAATAGTTACAAGTAATATTTCAAAGCCGACAATGAGGAATGAATGGGATTTCAAGTCTAAGCAATTAGTTCTAGTCCGAGGTGAAGCCGAGGACTGGAACTAATTACGCGGACTTGAAATCCCGTCCATTCCGATGGTCATTAATTATTATTATTAATTGTTAATCATGGTCATTAATTATTATTATTAATTATTAATCGTGGTCATTAATTAATATTATTAATTATTAATCATGGTCATTAATTATTCGACTTGGAGTAACTGGAACAAAATAAATTCAGTCCTAGGACTGAATTAATTTTGTTGCAGTTACTCCAGACTGAATGCATTCCTTTCACAGGACTTTACCAGGTTTCAAGTAACATCATGTGACCCAAAAAATAGCCCATTGATTGACTGGTTTTCTTATGAATTATTAATGAGCATGAGAATAATATTTATGATATACATAACGTACCCATTTTACACGTGACACCAACGTCTTGGCTATGATAACAAATTGTATTTCCCCATCCAATGTGGCTGCAGTCTGCTATCGATGCTTCTCTTCCTGTGCAACCAACAAACATCAGCCATATTATACCCTTGACGTGCGTAAAGTTGGTAGTATTGTATTCCTGTACTCCAGGATAACCAAGCATACGACACACCACCTCAGCATCTTTCATGTCCCATCCAACATTACATACAGTACCCCACTGACCATGGTAACTGACCTCAAGTCGACCAGAAATGGCTGACCTTCCTCCAGCTAAACGAACTTGAACTGGTGGAGGATCTGTTGATTTGTACCAACATCACACATTTGGAAGAGAATAAGTAGAGATTTCACTAAAGCTATTGTCTTATCATCTCTTATCAACAAATAAACTAATAAGATGATTGGATTTGATGATATTATATTTAAAGGATTAGAGTAAAGTAAATTATTGTCTTTGTTACCTTCATTTGTCTGACAAACCACACCAACAAGATCTTTATTCGAACACCATGAATGAATACTCCACCATCCCAAGTGATAACACTCTGCAATCGACTTTTCTCTACCATTGCAAGCGACACTATACATGAGCATTCTTGTTGGTGTCTCTCCTTCAATGAACCGAATTGCGTGTTCAGCAGCTTTGTAACCAAGCATTCTGCAGATCACGTGAGCATCTCGTATATCCCACCATCTAGACCAATCACACACTACTCCCCAAGTTCCGTTGTACTTGATTTCTACTTTGCCGGTATGGTTTTGATCTCCCACCAGACGAACTTCTATTGCTGTCTCCTCTGGAAGAAATAGTGTTCAATAAATAAATAACGTTCTAATCATAGGCCTTACTTGTTTTGTTTTGTTTTTGTTTTTTGTTTTTTTTTTGATGTAAAGGGGGTAAAGATACACATGTTTACTCTCATACACTTTATATATAAATAGCTACTTTAGGGCAAAGAGGGGCTGCAGTCCCCCCTCCCCGCCGTAAAAAAACTTGGCTATGTTTCCTGAAGTTGAATAGAAAGCATATTTTTTTTGATACATGATAAAAATGTTTCATAGCATTTAATTTCCGATAATCCGAGTAGTGATATTTGTAAAACCTAGATGATATTTATGTCTTATTTTGTAACTTTATTTAGTTGTACCTGATGTTAGATTGCCACATATCACTCCAGCATCACGGCTGTGATCACATCCACTAGTGTTACCCCAGCCAGCATGACGACACTGATCAATAGATTCTTCGTATCCCAAGCAACCAAGTCCGTTAAGCCATATTGGACCAGTTCCTTTGATGCTAGCAGTTGTTGCTGTAACTGCCTTGGAGTAATTCAACATGTGACACACCACGTAAGCATCCCATATGTCCCACTCTTCATTGCATATGGTTCCCCAAGTACCTTTGTATCTTACTTCTACACGTCCTTTGTTAGGAGTCTTACCATCCATCAGACGAACAGCAATGTCATTTTTATTTCCTTTAACTGTATAATTGAAGAAACATCATAGTTTAAATGATGTTTCAGTTTTAAAATCATTAATAGCGGCTAAATATGTAAGTAGCAATTGTATACTGATATGAAATATGTGATCGTTAAAATATCTAATGGTATCGTTTATAACTAAAAATAAATTGAGTTTGGACTAGTTGCTGCTGTGACAAAAAGGAGCGTGCTTTTATTGTTCATGTTTTCATTTTTACGTTAAATCTAAAGCAACTGTTGTTAATGCTTTTAATCAATATTGGAATACGTTGTACTTTGTTCATGTAGGTTCATATATAGAATTCATACTGAAAGTACCATTGTCTCGCTCAGGCTTTAGTTGCACTTTAAAGTTACAATAACTGATTAAAAAAACAACATTTCTTTAACTTTCTCTAAGGCAAATTAAGGAACGACTATCGAATAGTCCTTTGGGGTTATTTTTGTGTGAAAACCTTCTCAGTTGACATATAATAAATCAGTTAATTACCGAGAACCGAGACAAATAAGCCATATAAAGCCTTAGGGCTCACGGCCCTGACCACGGTACTTGGGCTTTATATGACTTAATTGCCTCGGTTATGGGTAATTAACTCTTATATACTTAAACATAACAAGTGCGACCATTTTTGAGCACTAATGGAAAGTGCATTTCATTCTACATTTGGTATCAAAATCTGCAGAAATGTTTTATGCCGCTACATTTTCGTCCTACATTGCTTTCGACTTTGATAAATTAAATGATTTGTTGTGCCCAAATTATTAAAGAAATGCACTAAATAAATAATGTTTGATCATGTTCTAGACTCACCCTTAACCAACAAGAACACAATACACAGTAACAGTTGAAGGTGCGCCATCGATCATTCAGGTTGTTATCCAAGATAAGGCTTTTTAGGGAAATATAGTGACCGCTGTAGCCAAGGCAGAAGGTAAATCAACAATGACTACTGTCTGACACTGTGATCAGGTATAATTAGTAAATATATTGATTGTGTGTCAGAAAGTTCACACTGACATGTTTGAGAAGTTTCCAGAGGTTTATGTAGATTTTAAAAAAAAAAGTTTGACTTCTATTGATTATATAGGAAACGAATTTCAAGTCCAAAACAAAAGGAGCTTTGCACTCAGCAATTAAATACTTACAACTAAAAGTTCTATTTATGGTTCCAACTCCCTTTAGTTACCGTTGCTATGTCCCCCAAGAGCAACAAATTAGCTAGAATATCTTAGAATCTAAAACTCTGATAGCAGAAAATTGAGTATAAATTGTATATGTTTCAACGGTTTATAGTCTTATTTAAATAGCACCACAAGGATAGTGAGGCAATTTTCTATTCTTTTCATAGGGCTATAAACCGTTAAAAAAATTTATACTCATTTTTTTGTGATCAGAGTTTTAAATTTTAAAACCAAGTTGGTTATATGTAAAACTATTATGTAATTAAGTTGTTCGGATAATATTAAGGAAATTCGGATGAGTGGTGAGTAAAAGTGCTTGTGTGTTATCAGTGCGTGTGTTCTGGTCAGGGCTTGTGGACAAGAGATCAGAGTCAGTGAGTCAGTTAGTAAGAGCCAGCAGCAGTTAGCAAGACAAGTTGTAGAGAAGATTATGGTAAAGACTGGTAAAGCTAGCTAGTCTGACGCTTGTACTCTGTACGTAAGTAGTATGAAAGTGCCGGTTCTGCACCACGGGCCCCGTCGGGCCACCCCGGGCCAGTAGGGGGAGGGGGTGTTCTACGCGGATTCATAGCTAACATTCTATTAGATCCAGATTTTCCACTCGGTCGCCTCCGGATCTTGGATTTCGGATTCATAGTGGTTTTGAGATCATCTTTTATTTTAAAATTGATAGAGGGTGACATCATAATTATTATTCAATGCAGGATGAGGGAATTTTTTCTCTCATCGTATTCAATTTGCGTGACATTTCGATTGTTATTCCTAGTTTATTGTATGTCTACAGATTGATAGTTAGTTCGGTTTTTCTAGTTTTCGCTTGATCTTTTGATGTGCGTGATTGCCAGTCGGATTCGCCTCAGTGTAACTGTCGCTGCGATATATGCAAATATAATGAATAAACGTCATGCATCATGAGAAATTTAATTACATTATATTTATTTCGATTTAAAATCGTAAATTATGGCCTCTATTTCGCAGTGTGCGAATTCTCTGGTCGGGTAGAAGATCATGCAGACAATGATTATCATCAGACGTGAATTTGTTAAAACTTGCTTTATTGTCCATCATATTATGTGTAACATATTGTCGAGGTTCGCTGAATGCAGGAAATATTGACCACAAGTTTTTTTCACTCAAGTTTCTTTATTTTGCATATATAACTTCATTGGTTTACTGTTTAGTTTATACTTTTGAACACGGTTACAACTGCTTAGAAATTTTCCAACTTGGGCAAGGACTTCGCGATTGCTCTCAATTGTTCTTAGTCTCCCTCGCATCCGTTTTAAGTGTCGGTCGTCACGCATCGCACCCTCCCCACAAACGGCTGCTTGCATTCGAACTACATTCCTTTCTCATTGTTTGGCCAATCACAAGACGGGTTACATATTTAGAGAACCGTTCGCGGGCGTTCGATCTGACCAATCACCGTGCAGCTTTTATTTCAGGTTTCATAAGAATGTTTTCCATCTGTTCCTTTAAATTCTGTATTGTTTTGAGTATGGGTGGTTGTAAATAACTTTGACGTTCGAAATAGTTAGACATGGATGTGATAGTGGCATCATACTCTCCACCATACTGTGATAATGTTGTTGTAGGATTCGGCTGGAAAGCAGTCTGATCATTGGGGTGGAACATTAGTTCTGAGTCTGCATTCTTCTGGTGTGTTTGGCTTCAGATCCACGAAAAGATATCCATAAGGGCGTTTTACAGCGGCCTTGTACTTTTGAATGAACTGTTCAGTCTTGCCTGGATACATCTGCTTTCCCAAAGTCATCATTCGTAATTTATCTCTCGGGTTTTTAAAAAGAACGAGGTACGCGGCATTCAGACTCAAGGTGCGCATAATTTTTCCTTGAAAGTAAAGATTCTGCATAAGAAAAATGACACTCAGGTTTCGATGATGAGATCCTTTGATGAATAAGTTCCTGATTCTCTTATCATTGGACGTCTCTGTCATTTGGTCGTCAATCACAATCAAATTGTTGATCTTAGGGTTAAAATAATCTTCATTCAGGTCGTGCGGCATGCCTTTTACGAACTCGATCCCGGGAATGGTTTTCATCATGTGGCCGTAAGCAGATTGCCACTGAGCATACCTCCATACAATGCGCTGTTGCGGAGGACTGATCACTTGTGTTGCATTTTCAAGTAAATTCTGACCCCAAACCGTTTTTCCGGTTCCGTGAAGGGATGGAGTAACTGAAACCTGTCACATTTCTTGTGATCTTCAACATTTTGCGGCAATGGGTGCGGAGTGTACCGATGACTGCTTTTTCGCATTTGTTCTTGACCGATTGATACTTTTGTTGCGAATTGTCCAACCTATGAGTTCGACTTAAATGAGTATATAAATTCTATTGCTGCTTCTCGCAAATAGGACAGGACCGTGTCATCGTGCATGTTTCGAAGAATGAGGCGAATTCCTATAGGGAGCGCTATTTATACGAATCCAGTTGGCAAGCGCCGGAATTCTAGGGCTTCATAAGATTCTAGTGCAGATAGTAGATCTAGTGTAGATTCTAGTGTAGAATTTAGTGTAGATTCTATTTTAAATTCTAGTGTAGGTTCTAGTGTAGATTCTAGTGTAGAATCTAGTTTAGGCTCTAGTGTAGATTCTAGTGTAGATTCTAGTTTAGATAGTAGATCTAGTGTAGATAGTAGATTCTAGCGTAGATTCTAGTGTAGATTCTAGTTAGATAGTAAATCTAGTGTAGATAGTAGATTCTAGTGTAGAATCTAGTGTAGAATCTAGTTATGTAGAATCTAGTCATGTAGAATCTAGTGTAGAATCTAGTGTAGAATCTAGTGTAGATAGTAGGTAGCCGGTTGTATAATAAATACGATGGTTCTTTCCGTTATCACTTCATTTGAACAAACCATCCCGAGAGAAAACATGTCTGTCTTACTTCGTGATAACTTTGGCTATTTGCATCTTTTGACTAAATGCCCAGAGCCTCAGAGGAAAGTTTTGCTTGCAACAGCCACTTCCGAACAAGTCCATGTACTCTCTGAGGTCTTCCATAATCTATTGAAAGGAGGCATTCCACTTTCCTACTCTCAAAAAGAAGCACTAGGACCTCATGCTAAGGACATCAGAGCGTTAGCTGACTCAGCAGTACCGTTTAAAACAAAGAAAACCATTTTAGACTCCAAGACCTTTAGTGAGGAGGAGACACGGACGAGAGTGAGATTGAAAGTCAGTCGCGTCTAACCAAGACTCTAACTTTAGAATAGGTAGACTGGAGCCTCAAAATCACTCCAACCTTTAAAAATATAGGTGACGTCATCCCGATTGCGTTGGAATGGTGCAATCCAGCAAACTAAAAATAGATATGGCTCACCACCCCTATGAATCCGAAATCTAAGATCCGAAGGCGACCGAGTGGAAAATCCGGATCTAATCGAATGCTATGAATCCACGTAGAACCCCCCTCCCCCTACGGGCCCGGGGTAGCCCGACGGGGCCCGTGGTGCAGAACCAGCACCTTCATACTACTTACGTTCTATCTGTTTGGTTGTTTATTGAATTTCATTGACTGGTTCTATTTAGCAATTATTCGCCGAAGGCGAAGTGAATATCGGGAAATATTCTCCATATTCACGGAGCCTGTGGCGAATACCTGTTTTAGCATATACCAACTTGTGTACTGAGTAACTAATTTTTATATACAATAATTCAATAAAAACAAACAAACAGAAACTTTTAGTTTGCGTGACAAATTCACGCAAAGCTTTTAGCAAAACTTTTAGCAAAACGTTTAGGCCATACTTCGTTACCTTTTTAATATCGATAGAAATGGCATTTACTTTCATGTTTTCAATTTCCTCATCGGAAATTGTAGCAAAACGATTGCCGACAGACCCCATTTTGTTGCCAACTCAATATTCCGAGATTCAGAGGTGAATATCGTACAATATTCACCTCCATTTAACCAATGAGCGCGCGCGTTCTTAGGAAGTACACAAGTTGGTATATGTTAATATGCAATATTAAATACTACTTGCAAAAAATTATGCTTAATATGCTTACATTGAAACTGAACTCTTTACAACAACATTTACAAAATAATATATTTCTCTGTATGTTCTGTATTTAATTCTATCTAGTTTGCTTAGTTTAGAATTTTGTTAATGAAACTTTTTAAACTTTTTTTTTACCAATTTAAGCAAGCTACAATTAACACTTATTGCATGGGAACGAGGGAAACAGTATGTTTTGTGAAAAAAGTTTTGGATAGAATTTTTTATAGAATTTTTTAGTATATAAAAGGAAAATGGCTAAACTGTTTGAATTTCATGCTTTTTCTTCTATGCGCAAAAAAATTTGTAAGGGCAAAACAAGGAAATTGCCTCTTTTTGCCTTTGGTATATTTTCTGCGATTCCCAATCGTCGGCATGCGTTTGGAGTCGGTGATGTAAGAACATTACGGTTCCATGCCTTCTTCCTCTGACGTTGATATGTCCTCTATGCCCTTTCTTGAATTTAAGGAAAAGCTGTTCTTCATCTTCTTCCATTTCAGATGATCTTTCTGCACTAAGCTTCCTTCGTATAACGCGATTTTCTTCAATCTATGATTCAGCACGGCTCTTAGCAGCTCTTCTTATCTTTTTAACCGACGCTTTATCACCCTTCTTTAATAGTGCATTTTCTATCTCACTAAGTTTTTCTTCAAATAGTTGTTTCGACCCTTTTAAGTCCTTGAGCCTCCTCTATTAGTTTATTCCTTAGTTACTATAGTCAATACCTTTTTGTGGTGAAAGTTTGAAGGAAAACTGGTTTTTGACCCGAGATGCAGTATGCTGCTTTTACAGAGGCTGCTCTTAATCAGCGACATCAGATCAACAATTTCGCTATTTATGAGCAAAGGTTGAAGGGAAACAGCCTGTCATTTATAGAGAATGTATGTGACACTTGTCTGAGTCAAACAGTAGGAACTCGTGGATAAATTGAGTCACGGTAGTACTCTACTAGTTATCACCACTCACTTGTCTGAGTCACGTTAGGGGGGCATATTTACGTGACGTTTACGCGTGTTATTTTCTACAGAACTCCAATGTTCATCTGAATTTGATATAGCTGCAGTAATATGAGAACTTTTGGGCTACTGCTGGTGATCCTTGCTATAATTTGCATTCAAGAGAGTTACGCCCCCTTAAACTGAATTAGCCCCCCCCCCCCCCCCCCCCTCCTAAAATTTAGGCTGGATCCGCCCTTGTGCATGTTAAGGCGCTATTAGCAGCCGTGCAGCTTACAATCATGAGTGATTTGTTAGTAGATTAGTGTATTGCCCCCAAATTGGGATAGTCTTTTGAACCGGGTGACAATCACAGACTACTCTTATACGAATATTGCAACAGGTTCTTTTGTGTCGCCCATTTTACTGTAGGTTAGGAAGGGTTGGGAGACAGTGCCTACGGTTTTAAGTCCTTGTCCGAGAATTACAAAGGCAGCACCTTCTCCTCAGTTATTTTAAGACCCTGAGTGTTCGTCCGGCCGAGGCTTGAATCACGACCTCCCGCACAACAGACCGATGCTCTTTTTAACTGTGCTAACCGGTTGGCGGCATCACCTTAAGAGAGAGAAAATATGCAAGCATACATATATGCTTTTTCTTTGATTGTATAAATGACTTTGTAACAATAATCTTCTTTTATTTTACTGGATACTTGAGGGTTCCAAGAGGGGAGCCATATTTAAAAGGATTCTAGCTTTCAGGAAGATGAATGAATACGAATAGCTATCGGTATACAACAGTCCAGGATACAAGTGTAAGAGTTAAAACCATTAAGTTAAAAATATAAACTTATGCATGACATGATTATAACGTAAAATGTCAGTCAATATCGTGTGCAAGCACAACAAGAATATGCAATAATACTTGGATAACCAATAAAAGCAAATATACACCGAGGGTGCATATTAAATGTTACCGGCCAGTTACCAATCTTCCTCGCGCCTCATCTAAAAGCGATAATCAAAATGAGAAAATTTGTAATAACGCTGGTTCTGTGGCGCATTCAAAGCATTTAAGAGCAGGTCTCTGTTAAAGTCGAGCAAGGTGGAAAATGAATTTTTTTGACCACCCTTTAAATTTGGTGGGTAAGTCATTATATGGGAAGCACAAAAACACCAACCATTTGCTCACCAAATTGCAAATGTACTGTTGCCAAGAAAACGACGAGTGTTTTATAAAATTCAACGCTGTGTTTCTCATACACGTTAAACTTAATTTCCTTAAAACTTTCGTCAATTTTAAAATATATTTTCTAGTTTGGAAAATTACCAATTGTTGTTATTTTATTATTTTGTGTCTGTTACTTGAAGGCACAAATATTTCATGTGCATCAATGGATTTAGCGAAAAGCTAAAATGGTCAAAATGGTTTTGGTCGTTCTCCAAAAGTGGTGTAGTTCTAGTAAAGACGCTTGGTAGGAAGTTTTCTGAGATATGGAAGTAACCGAATCGTGCAAAATCTCTTCGTGTGCAACCATCGTTTATCCGTGGTTAATAGTTAAATGATAAGGCCTAAAATTCAAAATGACTTAAATTTGACTATATCTAAGCTTCGAAAATTAGCACGAAAGTAATGAAATAAGCTAAACAAGTATTAAAGGTTGAAGGGTAATACCTAAAAAAGAAATAACCTGTGGTATCTTCTTAGACTTTGCAAAAGCTTTTGATATCAAAGTTTAAAACTCGTTTTTTCTTCTCTCTTCATACTGCTCCTCTCCTCAAGATCCTCTCCGTTTGATCCCATTTCCACTCCTCTTCCTTTCTTGTATTCGTCCCTTCCCTTCCCATCTTTTCTTTGTATTCCTAACGTTTTTCTTTCCTTCCTTTTTCTTCTCTTCGTATACATAATGAATACTTGGTGTTTGTTTGAAATTTTTTTAAAATGATTTCTTCTTTGTCAAACATGCCATCTCACCAGTCCGTTTGCCAAAGGTGCTGCTCCTAGATAAGCGAGAAACAATAGAATGAAATATTTGGTAACTCAAAGAAAACTACATTTGCAAGTTCAAAAATTTAAAAAGTACGAATGAAAAAAAAAAAAAAAAAAAAAGATAAGGACGATTTAATCCGAGGTAGAAAAGGAATAAAGATATTTTGTTCTCTTGATAGGGTGACTCCTATATAGTAATTTACAAAAAATAATGTTCTCAATGGAGGCTACATGACTAGCATGAATATGCATATCCCATGCTTTCTATCAATCTATCCGTCGATTCCATTCTTTCCATCCATCCATCCATCCATCCATCCATCCATCCATCCATCCATCCATCCATCCATCCATCCATCCATCCAATCTCTTCCTTCCTTCCTTTCATCCATCCATCCATCCATCCATCCAATCTCTTCCTTCCTTCCTTCCTTTCATCCATCCATCCATCCATCCATCCATCCAATCTCATCCTTCCTTCCTTTCATCAATGCGTCCATATAAAGTGACGAAACTATCAAATGGTATAATACATATACCTCCATGCATATAACAAAATTGAGAATATTCTGGTTGAGTGACATTAATTATTTGTCGATATAAAAAAACAATTAGTATAGACAATCTTTTTTTTTTCCCTGCACTGGTATAATGACTGCTCTCCATCGAGAAATATCCTGAATAAAATTATATTAATAAAAAAAATGTTTGGTAGTTTCGTACTCACCCTTTACCAACAAGAACACAGCACACAGTAACAGTAGAGGGCGCGCCAGGTCAGATCACGCAGGTCTTACGTCCAAGATCAGGTCGTTATCCAAGATAAGCCACGGCAGAAGGCAAGCCAACAAAGGATACATTTTGATATTGTACCCATTAGTTAATCAACTATTTCATGGTCTAAAAAAATCTCACTATATTGCAGTGTAATTTCTTTATTATGTTTATTAAAATAATGTTTCAGCACATAGAAGAACTAAGAGCAAATGGAAAGCAAAACTTACTCCTGAAACTTGTTTTGACTGCGACATCTTTATTCTTAAAAGTAGACACTTTGGTCCCTGATCAAGGGTCTTCTTCAAAGAAGTTTACAAGCGCATTTTGATTAGCTAGTGCGCTATTTAACAAATTGGTCAAACATTTTCCTTTGACTGTCCTATTATTGGTGATGAACAACGTCTTAAAAAGTTCAAAATTTAAGAAAAATACGAGACTGCGACCGAAAGTTCCATTTTTAAGTAAAATTAAGTAACTTTTATTAATTATTTTCTTATTTAAAGCAGATATTTTTGTTTCATAGGCTTATTTTAATGGTTAGCAATTATTCGCCGTAGGCGAAGTGAATATTAGGAGATATTTACCGAGACGCGAGTCTGCGAGCGGCGAGGTAAATATTCTCCATATTCACTGAGCCTGAAGCGAATAAGCCTGGGGCGAAATCATATACCAACTTGTTTACAGAGTTACTTATTTTTATATACAATATATAATTCAATAAAAACAAAAAAACAGAAACTTTTGGTTTGCATGACAAATTCACGCAAAACGTTTAGCAAAACTTTTAGCAAAACTTTTAGGCCGTATTTCGTTACCTTTTTAGTATTGATAGGAATGGCATTTACTTTCATTTTTTTCAATTTCCTCATCCGAAATTGTAGCAAAACGATTGCCGCAGATGCCATTTTGTTGCCGACTCAATATTCCGCCAGTGCAGAGGTGAATATCGTATAATATTCACCTCCAATTAACCAATGAGCGCGCGTGTTCTTAGGAAGTACACAAGTTGGTATATTCTCATTTCGTATATTGCTTACTTATAGTTATTTATTTATTTATTTGAATGACGTTAGTGTATTGCCCGATTTCCATCAGGTCGTGACAGTTATCTAGATCAATGCAATACAAACAGTAGTACATAATCACGTGGCACTTCACAGAAGAGTGTCCCAAGTTCCGGTTCCATCCCAGACCTCTTCTATCATATTGCGCACGACTGCCGCAGTCAAAAGTTTCGATTCTTCTTGACATTTTGTAGAAATTTCTTTAATCTTTGTGAGAAAATAAATAAATATATATATCAATATGTTTTAAAATCTATTTTAAAATTTGGCATGTTTTGGCTATATTTATCTTTGTGAATGTTTTTCTTAAAGTGAAGGGGTTGGGGAAGGTTGGTTGGGGGTTCCCTGTTTTTACGAGGGTGAACACTTAATAGATATTGGCTATCAAACCTTTATCGAATTGAAATTTACGAGTTGATTCTTTTGGGGGAAGGAAAACCGGAGAACCAGGAGAAAAACTCTCAAAGCACAGGAGAGAAAGATAAAACAACTCTACACAAACACTACACCAGTCACGGCGGGACTTGAACCCGAGATGGCTCTCACCCTTACGCCACCAATTACCGTTACAACTGCTGGAAATTGAGCCACTACTGAGGCTTAGCATAAACTTACTAGCATACTATCACAATCCTGCAATCTGATTGGCTAACGTAGTAACTGCTTGTAGCCGAACTTTTCACTTAAAGCGGCCGTCAGATTTCATTGAGATTTTCATGTGCAAACCTACTACGGACAAACAACTGAATACTGACATAACGATGGATTTAAAACAATTCCTCAAAGAATATTAGGGGAAAAAATCCGAAAAACCGCAGCTTATTTACGTGTATTCAAGAATAATTTTAAACGGTAAGAACAGACGAAACAATAAAAAAAGTCCAAGTTAACTGACAAGAATCTTAAGCGAATTGTAAACATGGCACGGCTTTGAATAATCTGACAACAAAATATTTGTATTAAAATAAATCCGTTTAGTTTATCACTCATTAATTATCCCAAGAACTAATAAAAAGGGGAAAATTCTTGGAAAGAGAGTTTTGAGAGTAATGATAGAAACAAAAAGCTATAGAAATATAGCAAGACATCGAGTCGAGTGCGCAAAGATAAGATGAATTAATGAAAACAGTGCCGCCGGTTGAACATCGCTTTGTTTAGTAAAGTTTTTATAGTCATTCCTTGTTTTCGATACTATATTATTAGCTAGTAGGTTTATGCTAAAACAATTATACTACTCGTTCTCGTTTTCTTTGTTTGAGTCAAATGGCATATTGTAAAGCGTTGACTGGACTGGACTGGACTGGACTGGACTGGACTGGACTGGACTGGACTGGACTGGACTAGACTGGACTGGACTGGACTGGACTGGACTGGACTGGACTGGACTGGACCAGTCAATGTTTTACAATATGCCGAGTCAAATAGTCGATTCGGCGCTACGCGCCACATCGACTATCTATTGACTCATAGAAAACAGAAACCGACATGAGGTGTTACATTTAAAGCAAAAAAGCAAATTTAAATTAATTCTAGTAAAAATGAAGTAAAAATGAGTCCGGGCCCATATAGATCTCTTCAGTTTGGGCCTCTTATTGACTATTTCCGACCCTGAGTCATTCCTTTGGGAATATAATTCTTTGTTTCATTTGAATCCAAACGAAGAAATAATACTCAGGGTAATGACACGTAATATGAAAAGAGCAAAACATTACGTCCAAGCTAAGGAGATCTCTTAATACCCAGATGACGAAGTTGCCGAAGGATTTTATTAGAATTGAAGAAGGCTAGGACGAGTTCCTTTTTGAAGAGGGAGAAAAAAATATCAGTTGACCACTATACTAGTGGCATTTCATATTCTGGTAGAGCGCGCATGTTATTGACGAGGACGAAAACCAATGGAATTCATATGCGCGCGCATCTAAAAGGAACATGTTCACGCTGTCATCTTGAAGTCGCAGCACCTCTTTACTGATTGCGCCCTCTATTAAAACGCATGGGCACAAATGAACCTTTACCTGATGATCTGGATCAGCATTAGGGGAAAGATTTAGTAGCTGCTCCACCAGTACCCCGTATTGTACGATATCAGTATTTGGTTTATCTTCTTCTTGTGCGGTTGTTTTCTTGTGTGAATTGACGAAGGTTCCATGACCAAATCCACCCAAAACTGCCTGTAGCGAAGGAACCTAGGTAAAAACATATATTTATTTATAGTGCAAAAAATTTACTTAATATATTTCATAGCTTTGTAAAATCTTTAGAAGTATATTGTTTTGAAACACAATATATTTGATTGATTCCGACGAAGGACTAACGTCCGAAACGTCAGTCTATTGTCTTTCGTATTTACCGTGATAAAATTATCTACTGCGACACATTTGTTTTAAAATACAGATGATTACCTGTGGGCAATCTTCCCAAAAGAGGCTATTCATTCTATGCTATAAAAACAATTTACCTCTCTACCTAGGGTAGAACGTTTGACTTATATTTCAAAATAGGTTTCACTCTCTTGAAAATAAGTATAAGAGTAATGGCGCGTTCTGATTGGCTACCCTATAACTATCAGTTCATATAGCATAAGTAGAAAAATTCAAAATGGTCGCCAACCGATTTGCTCAACTTTCTGAGAAAATACCAATGCACTAAAAACGCCAAAAAGCACGCGGGACGAGGGAACTAATAATGGCTTAAAAGTAGTCGGCAGTAAGAAAGGCTAGTCCGTTTATTAACTTTAATATACCGGACGTTTCTACTTTTCTCGCGAAAAGAAAATAGCGAAAACATTGAAGACGAACGAACAAAATCCTAATAACAACATATAAAACAAAACATATATTTTTGAATTAATAAAAATAAAAAATTGCTTGTTTCTAGAACACCTGAAAAGCATTTCTAAATTTAACAAATACATACATAACTAAAGCATGGCTAAATGAGAGCTAATTACTTGTTTAAAGCAATTTAACAGCTCCGTTAGACTGCAAGATTGCTCAGTTTACGAAACCAAAACATGGTTCAATTCCATTCGTGCAGTTATCGACACGTTTTTTGAAATATCTTTCTTATAGATTATTCAAAAAAGCGGTAATTTCTCGTAATCTAGTGTGATCTATGAGGCCTCGTTAGCTATGAGTTCATTTACGACGAGAGTGAGTGGAATAAATGTCAAATATATACCAAGAGTAAATTAACCCTTGACAATTTCTTACCATGACGGACTCTTTGACCAATATATTTGTAGCTGTCACGTGATTATGCCTCAGGTCACACCGTTCAAGGTATGAGAGTGCATTGATGACGTCTGTTGCGATGGCGAGTACGATTTGAGTAACAAGAGCAGCTTCTGGTTTACTGATATATTCATCAAGAGTAGTACAGGATACCAATTCGTAGCAAATCAAACTGTAACATTTTAACAAGAAAACAACTCTTCGCACAATTGATTTTGCCGACCCACTTTCCTAACCAATGAGTACACTCTAATTATTTGTCGTTTATGACCCTATAAAGACCCCTGCATTGACAGATAACATGATCAATTATTGCCATATTGTATCTTGAGTATGCACTTTGAGTTTTTAAACGATAGTAGGTGAGCTTGTATAGGAGGTAATACTAGAATAGCTTAATATAAGGCGAAAACACCAATAGATTAATTAAGAGAGTTATATCTAAGTATAGAGTCTTTGCACCATCAGGTGATGTCAGTTATGAAATGAAGTACATTAATAGTCCTTTTTCCCTGGGAAACTGAGTACTTTCTCATGTAAACCACATTAGACAATACAACTCAATACAACGATCCCACATTTACTGTTCTACTTCCCTAGTTACTGCTGCTACTTCAGACAAGCTAAAATGTGTTTTTGATATACAGCACTGAACAGGCACACATTGCTGAGAACTGTAATTATCTGTCTTAGAATCAAAACATTCTAAAAGTACATCAAGAAAAAAATCGACAACTAATGAAAAATCTTATGAATTCAAGTTTGTTGTCATTTGGAAAACTACCTAATGTTTGCGTAGACAAGCAAGCGTTGCGCTCAAGGATCGGTCTATTTTTCCTGCCTCCTGTCATGGCTGCCATCACCGTAATAGTGCAATGCTCTATTTGATATTGACAAACTTTTTATACAAACTTACAATCCTTGCCCCTGCACAGACTCGAGGTTCGTGAGGTCTATCAAGACTGGAGCTTCTTGGACTGAAATAAAAGGGGGGAAAGAAAAAAGAACAAAAACTGCACTTTGATAAAGTGAAACGAAGGAAGCTCAAAACATATCAACATTTTGGTGGAGTATTTACAGGCTTGCTTAGGTTACAGAGAACTAGATTGTTACGCAATAAGCCTTTTTTAAACTTTAGTCAGCCTACACGTTATTATATCATTTCAGTATTACTAAAGGGCGGATCCAGGGGGGGGGGGGGGGGGCAAAGGGGGGGCTGAGGCCCCCCTCCACCTTCAGCAGAAAAAGCGATGCTTTTTTACATTTTTTTAATATTGTTTTCCACCCATAAACTCAATTAGCCCCCCCCCCCCCTGGATCCGCCCTTGTTACTTTACGTTTTACTATTATTTTGAATCTTTTTTTGACTTAATATACATTACCTGGTGAATACCATAAATGTTTCATTATATTAGGGTGACCGCCATCTTTTCTTAGTCTCTCGATGACCTCAACTTCACGATTCCATTCAGCTCTCTCGTTATTACAAAAGTGTTTGAGTAAGAACGTCGTTTCTTCGTTTTCTTCTTTAAAACTTCGATAAAAGATCTTTAAAAGAAGTACTCGACACCTTAATTACCTGTAAGCTCAGCTGCATTTGTTCGAATTCGTACAACGAGGTGTATTGTCTTTTTTATGTTTGCAACCAAATCCATATGAGGGATAATAGAGCAAAATAATTCATTATGTTAGAAATATAGTTCATTATATTTTTTTAGACGAAAACCACTTTGAATACTTACAACTGAGTGCGAGAATTCCCCTTTAAAAAAGTTTGTCTTCACAAGGTTGATTTTGGGTTTTCTAGATGATCCTTTAAGAGTGCCTGGACCGTGGGATGCAAGGGTCACAGTTGTGGCAATCGAAGTATCCTGAACAATACCTGATGGATGGTTCGTCATTGGGATATGACTAACATCTGATAAACCTGTGCCTATCACGAAAATATTATTAGAATAAAGGAATAAATAAATGTACAAAATAGTGCTGAATATTGCTTAATTGGTGGGTTGGTGGGTTGGTGGGTTGGTGGGTTGGTGGGTTGGTGGGTTGGTGGGTTGGTGGGTTGGTGGGTTGGTGGGTTGGTGGGTTGGTGATCGATTAGAGGCGATGGCGGAGGCGAGGGATTTATACAAGACAATATGCCCCCTACTGCATCAATCACTATATACTAACAACTTTATTTTGAGAATAATGTGCATAAAAAGGCCTTTCACAAACCAAACGTACCTTGCGACACAGCATGAGTAAAACGGCGTTTGATCGAAGTTATGATAGATTCCTTTTTGTTACTTAAAGAGCAATTCGAAAACGTGTACAAAACAGGGTTAATCGATGAATTCACTGGTAAAACAAACACCGCAATCCACACATAAGCAAGTTTTTCTGGGTCTGGAAATTTCCCTAGCAGTGACAACACTCCAATGATAATAATTGGCATCCAGCAACAGAAGTCAGTCAAGATAATGAACGCCATTTTTCTTGCTAATGCAGACTCAGTGTTCATTTGAGTTGATCGAACAGAACGACTAGAGCTTCGGACTTTCCAAAACATTATGATATATGCAACTAAAATGAAACTAAATGCAATAAAGTTCAAACCAATGAAGATAGCTACAGAGTATTCCCAGCCAGGAAATCGTTCATGAGAGAGCTGTAGAGGAAGACATACGCCTGACCTTCCATAAAAGCCCACTTGCCCATCATAATCATAAAAGTAGTCACTGTACAACATGGGGAATAATGCTATCACAAAACCAAAGATCCATATCAAAGTTACAACAAGCGCAGCAGATTTCATTTTAAGTCTTTTGAATTTGAAAGCAAATACAATAGTTGCGTATCTGTCCGCGGTTATGGTTGTTAATATAAGGACGGAAACTTCACTGGAAATGACAGAGAGTGCTCCTGCAAGCTGGCATACACGACTTGATCTCCATTGAAGGTCATTCTTAAAGTATACGCCTCTCCACTCAAGATCCTTTATAGCAATCATGAGTAAATACACTCCCATCATAAGATCAGATATCGCAAGATTTGTAAGTAAAAAAGAGTGGACTCGGTTTCTCTCCTTCACGATTAGCCTCCAGATAATAACACCGATATTTCCTACAAAGGCAAGGATCCCAAGAATCCAGATACAGATTTGGAGTGTTTTGTTCTTCATCAGGTTGTCACAGCTCGAGAAGGCAGAAGATGGCGATTTACATGTTAAACCTTTTATGGAGTTGTAAGCATAGCAGCAGAAGACGAAGCGATCTAGTTTGCTGTTGAGCAAGACCGACATACGTGGTAAGCCATGCATGATTAAAAAACCCTCTTCTCTAAGATATGGCGCAAGTAATACAGTGATTGTAAAATGGAAATTACACTCAACGCGTTGCAAGCAAAAAGAGAAAAAGAAGGATAGTTCAAAAGCTAATGCAATATAGTTTTGAAAATAAGCGAGTTGCATGGGTGGTCTATACTGACTCATAATTCGTTTTATCATATGACCCCTACGGCCCTGCTCGCGCGCTCTAATAAAACCATTGGAAAAAGTCACGTGATGGGGGCCGAACGGGTTGACGTAAGCGGGCCGGAAAAACCCGTCCGGCCCTGCTCAAAATCCGTCCGGCCCTCTTCGGATGTAACCATTAAATTTGATTTAAAAAGAAGCTAAAATGACTGACAATTTAAGCAAACACGACGAAAGCGAATTCTACTATTCAGACGAGATATCTGACACTGAACTGGCTCAGCAAGCGACGTATTTTGAGTCAAATCTGCTCAATGACGGTGAAATACAGAAATACATCCGAGCACAACAGAAAACAAGTACAATCAACAAAACTAAGTATGACATGAACGTACTGAAGCGCTTTTTACAAGAATGTGGTGAAGAAAGAGAAATTGAGAATATCCCTTCGCCTCAACCTGACAGCCTTCTTTCCAACTTTTACATAAAGGCAAAAAAGAAAGACAATACTTTGTACGAACCTGATACAATGTCGTCCTTCTCAAGAAGTATCCAGCGATACCTCGACGATAAAAATGCAAAAGTAAACATCTTAAAAGATGAAGAGTTTAAGCTTTCCAGACAAGCCTTGAGGTCCAGACGACGAGAATTAAGAAAAGAGGGCAAAGGAAACAAGCCAAATGCTACTGCTCCTCTGACAAGCAAAGATATTGATGCTATTTTTAATGAAAACGAGTTTGGAGTCCATGATCCAGAGATCCTTTCCCGTACTATGTGGTTCTTGATTACTTTGCATTTTGGTCATGGAGCACGACACGAAGCGAGACAGCTGAAGTTTGGAGACGTACTTTTGAAGAAAGATGAAATAAATGGCGAAGAGTATGTAGAGTGGTTCCAAGAAAGAGAAACTAAAACCAGACACGGCGATGAAAATGAACACCAGAGAGCTTTCCGACCAAGAGCTTATGAGAGCGGCGACAAGAAATGTCCTGTGACCTGCTATAAGCAGTTTGTTTACAGGCGTCCCGAAGAAGTCAAAAGTCCAGAAAGTCCGTTTTTTTCTTGCTATAAATCATAGAAGGATGCCAAATGATCAAGTTTGGTTCCTAAACATACCGATGGGAAAGAACAAGATTGGCGAATTCCTGTCTCAAGCAAATAAAGATTTGAAGTTCACGAAGTCAAAAGCCGGTAAAATTACCAATCATTCCGTACGTAAAACTGGTATCACAACACTCCTGGATGCTGGTGTTCCACACAACATTGTCGCTCAATTGAGTGGCCATAAGAGCCTTAAAAGCCTCGACAGTTATGCGGTTGCCTCTGAGAGCCAACAACGAAAAATGTCGAAGATACTGAGAGGTGTTGAGAACGTCAAGCACGAAGCCAGCAGCAAGCAATCATGTCTCCCAGCGCAACCGACTACAAGTTCAACTGCCGCTGCAGGTTCTTTTTTGGGGGGAGCAAACATTGGAGTATTGAACATTCAGAATCTTGTTCTTTCAGGCCATGAAGAAATCTCTAATTCGTGTCTGGTCAAACCCAAGAAACGTCGTTTTATGATCGAGTCAGATGAAGAAGACTAACTAAGTCCAAAAACGTTGACATTTGTCCATGAAAATACTTAGAGTTGACATAGACATTCTTGAGTTCCCAAGCTGCTATTTTTTCCCGACTTTTGACCAAATAGCTATTTGCGAAGTGTATTAAAACAACTTAAAACTTTCAATGTATTAAAAACAATTTTACTTCTTGAAATGTGCCTCGTGTTTACAGTGACTGTTAAATGGCTTCTTCTCAATCAAATAAAAAGGACTTCTCCTATTGGTTCTCGTTTACGCGCGCTGTATTTATCAAGTTTAGCGAGATTTTTCAGCCTTTTTTTACGATAAAAATTGGGTCATATGATAAAATGCTTATTGACTGAGTTGGGTCAGGCCGGACGGGAAAATATTTGGCTCGAGGTCATTTGTACGGACCTCGCTGCGCTCGGTCCGTACGACATGACCTCGAGCCAAATATTTTCCCGTCCGGCCCTCCCACTCAGTCAATAAGTACAAAAACTCTTACCAATCTCGCTTTCGATCGGTGGCTCAAGCCAAGGACATTAGAACAAAAATTTGGTGGTTTTTAGCCGTTAGAAACTGTTTAAACTGTTACTCGTCTGTTCTGTTATGTGCTGGCTTGATTTATTCAGTTTTCCCGTCTATATATACGCCAAAAATACTGCTGTGACCAACGGTCCAATCGTATGTAACGAACTACTGTATCCTATACCTGCCTCGTGACCGCTTACGTAAGCGTACGCGACGGTTAATAATTAACTCATTAACTTATTAACCGTCGCGTACGCTTACGTAAGCGGTCACGAGGCAGGTATAGGATACAGTAGTTCGTTACATACGATTGGACCGTTGGTCACAACAGTATTTTTGGCGTATATATAGACGGGAAAACTGAATAAATCAAGCCAGCACATAACAGAACAGATGAGTAACAGTTTAAACAGTTTCTAACGGCTAAAAAACCACCACTTTTTGCCCTAACGCCCTTGCTCAAGCCATGCTTGCCCATCCTGTAAGTAGGGTTTGTTTGATGCGTTGTTCTCTCTTTTGCCATAAGAGTCATTCTCCTGTTTCTCTGTTTTTTCTTCCCTCCGTAAAAATCACCATGTTGGTTGAGACGTTTATGCATAGAATATTTAACGCAGTGATGGTGTGTTTGAGAGACCACTATTAAAAATGTGATCTACTTATGTTATCTTAACAATATGTACAACTTTTCACATATATAGCTTAACTTACAGGAGTCGTAGGTTCTGTAGGTGACCAAACGTCGTCTCATCTATACTTTGAATGGGATTTTTATCGAGATATCTATAACATAATATGCGGTTTAATTTGCTACTGCTACTGCCATTCCTCTTCCCAAGAGGTAGCATTTAGTGTCAAGGGCGAATACAGGGGGAGGGTCGGGGGGGTCGCGACCCCTCTGTCATTCCTGAGGTCAAATGGGCTTCCTGTGGTAAAAATGCGACTGGGATTCCTTTGCTCACAAAATTTACCCCTGAGACCCCCCCTTCAAAAAAACCCTGGATCCGCCCTTGAGTGTCTTGTCACAAGTTTGGTGGATACTGGGTGTATATGTATATGTTGAGCGATTGTTTGTTTACAATACACTCAAAAAAATTGAGCAACTTAATTGGGATTCTACAGAGTGCATTTTGGGATTTAATTGTACTCCTCTCGTCCAATCCGAATCAAGTAATTTTGTAGAGTGTAATATAATTATAAAAAAATCTAATTTAGATACTGATCACTACCCACGCATTATAATTATGTTTCTCAATTACAAAAGGGTAATTTCCTAGGGCCTGAAACAGTGAAAACTGTCGTTTTAAAAACAGCTTATTTCACGCTCTTCTTACTGTGCCACTCACTAATGTTTATCGCTTCTTTATGGTAGTGTATTTTCAAATAACGTTAAGCAACACAAAATGTGAAAATGGATTTTAATCACGGCAGTGCGAGTCTCAATAAATCCTTGATTTTGGGCTGTTATTACTACATATTCGTTGTTGAATGCATATATATTCATTGATTTCGTTAAATCGTCCATAATAAAATAATAGGACTTTTGCAGCAACAGGTCACGTGACCCTACCCTCCATAAAAAGAGACGCTTTGTTAAAATGAATAACAGAAATCGAAAGAGCACCTCGATATTAGTAAGGAGTTTCAACTTATAATTTTGACTATAGTAGAAATGGCATTAAATACAAAATCGATTGTTTATATTTTCAAAATTTTCCGATATAGCGAACACTCTCATTGGTTGAAAGATGACCACGTGACACTAGTTAAATCTAAATGTATCCCGACCAGTAAAACAAGTTACTTATTTCCCGGTTGGGTAATAAGCTACTTATTTCCCGGTTGGGAAATAAGTTGCACGTGATAATAGTCGTGAAAATAAATAAGTGCACGTGACCAGAACTTGAAAAAAATCGTTAATGGCGTGATATTTTGTACAAATCAAAAACAACAGAGCGGGGGGCAGATATTTTGCTTAAATTTTCAGTACAAATGGAGCACGAAGCGAAACAATAGAGAGTTTTTCCAGTGATTCTACAGAAAAATTACAGACTTTGATTGAGAAAAAGGATTCGGAAAATACGAAAAAAAAAAAAAAAAAAAAAACGACTGAAAATGATGTTGCTACTTTCCTCGCTTTTTGGTAGAGAAATAGAAGAACGTATGTGAGTTGTATTTGTAAAATTATGGTCAGTTTTCATGCATTTTAGCTTGCTAAATAAAGCTCTTATTTCGTAAACTGACTTGATCTCAATATTTCTCAATTGCTATGTAACAAAACACTTTTAAGTTTATGGTCCCTCGGGAAATTAGTTAGTTTAGTTTTCAGCTTCGCCTCGTGAAGCATCGAGAATCTCGGGGGGGGGAAACTAACTATTTCCATCGCGACCAGACATTAAGTATATAATATTTTATTAGGATTTGTGTGGGGCATAGCTTGCCATAAAGCATATTTTCCATACAAATCCTTGTAAAATATTCAATTATTTTATATTTAATGACATTTCTACTACAATCAACATTATAAGCTAAAACTTTGCCTCCTTACTAATATTAAGGTTCTCTTTTGGCGAAACGTCTCTTTTTACGGGGAATAGGGTCACGTGATATGTCGTGGCAAAATGTCTATTAACCAGCTTAACTTCAATAAATCAAAAGATATAACTAGCTAAAAACTAGTGTGAGCTGCGTCGGTGTTTCTAATTAAACAGTAATGATGAAAAGGTAAATTATACACCGTGAAAAGATGAAAAAACTTATGAAACGATGAAATCATTGTTTTCGGTCTTTCTTTGATTAACGGCAACAATGATTGTCGCAAGACCAAAGAAATGCGGCTTATTCACCTATTGGGCACTCAACTTTAGTCCCAACGGGATTAATGAACGCTTTACTTTCAACTAACCTTTTCTTTTGTCTTTTGATTGTTTGTTTTTGTTTCCTTGCCTACCTTGCTCTCATTGGTTTCTTTTGTCTTATTCTATCATATATACACTCCTTTCTACCACTTCTTTCTCTTTTACTCCGACGAAGCACTAGCGTCCGAAACGTCAGTAAGTTTTTTCATCTTTTCACGGTGTATAATTTTCCTTTTCATCATTACTGTTTCAATAAATCAAGCTAGTCCCAGAAAACAACATTCAGAATCTTATAAAGAAAACGTCCACCAGAAAGAAACCACTTATAAAGAAAACGTCCACACCCACCACCAATCAGCGCGCGAAATATTTTTAGCCTAGCTAGCAGTGTAATGGACCAGTGAAATAGATTGAGTTGCACTCCCCTAGTACGTAATTTTCCCCTGATTTCAATTCACTTACAGTTCTTCAAGATATCGCAAGCTCCTGAAAGTATTCTTTGAGACTTTCTTCAATTTGTTGTTATTCAAATACCTGAAACACAAGTCTTCAAACATTATTAAACCACTCCTGTTTATCATTCTGGTTGAAAATCCCTATGCTTAAAATCACCAACCAATGCATGATGTTGGCTATAGTGTCACTCCAAGATTAGTGAAAATATGTCTACAATAGCCCTCTTTAGCTTAGGCACAATTTGTTGCCCATTTCAGACCACGTGTCATTCCCTTGAGTATCTTTTTTCATTGACATGGATGCAAATGAAACAATAATCATATTCTTAAAGGAAAGTCACGTGACCTGAAATGATGTAAACAAACGCTCCAAGCTATCAGAAGTCTAATTTCTGATGAAGCAATAGTACTTACAGAACTTTGAGACTTTCTAAGCTGTCAAAAACTCCATCGGGTAAGGCTTCAATTAGATTGTTTTGGAGATATCTAAATCAGATTTAGAACAGATTTTGAGAATTATAATCCTTTTTTGCTAAAAAAGGCAATATCGTAATCGCAATCGAAGCTAATAAACTTACAAATGTGTTAGGTTCTTGACAAATCCAAATGCTTGTTTCTCGATATGGCTGATTTGATTGGATCGGAGACTCCTGTTAACGACCAATAACAAAACGAATTTACAATTATTGTGATGTGAATGATATGGTTCAGTAGATACCAAAAGCTATAGGGCTACGCGCTATAGGTGGTTCCTGCAATCTTAACCGAAGCCTAGTAATGATGCTTCAGTAGTCCTGTAGCATGACATGAGAAGAAGAAGGATATCGTATTTTTTACCAAATTCAATAATCGATTGCATACTTACAGGACTTGAAGATTTTGGAGATTGTACAGTGACTTGTACTTTATGGTGCTTAAAAGATTACTACCTAAATCACTGATAGAAAGAAAATGTGTTTTTGATAACTGCTCTAGATTTAATCCGCAGTTATTGTCTGTAAAACCAAGACTGCCTTGCGAAGGACATAGCCTTACTTTTGCAAAACCGAAAAAACAGGTTCGTTTACTCCCCATTTATGCAAAGAAGAAAAATAAATCAAAAGGACACATGGCTATCGCCGTCCTTTATGCAAAAAAATAGACCAACGTGTTGCGGGTGCAGTATTGTAAGATAGGGGCTCAACAAACGCCTTTTCCTGCATATTTCCTTCATTTTAACGACAAGGCATTATTAAATTTTACTGAGCGTCAAGAACATGATCGTCTTCACAAGGAAGGGTTCCCTGCTGGAACCCACTCCTGGATCCTCTATCGTTAAACTGATCGCGACTAAAGAGATCTCCATTATGTGATGTCTTTTCTCGAGTGTGATTGATTCTTATATATATATATATATATACATTTTGCAAACAACTGAGAGGCTCTTTGTAACTTTGCTGATTTAATATGGATTTTCCGTAAAACAACAGCAAGAAAATGTACACACAAGAAAATATATTTAAAAATAAATTAAAAAATTAAAACTAACAAACAAACAAAGAACTTACAGCTTCTGTAGCCTTGACGATCCAGTAAATACGTTTGGCTGAAGCTCCTTGATAAAATTGAAATCCAATCGTCTAAATTGAAAACAAAGGGGAAAAAACAAAACAAATGTAACCATTAAAAATCGATACTAAAATACATACTGGATGAGAGAGAAAAGAAGAGAAAGAAAGAGAAAAAAGGTAAACAAAAGAAAAGAAAAGAAGAAAAAAAAAGGATGAAAATGAGAATTAAATATAAGTTTATTGGAAAACATTACCCCCGTTCACACCACACCTATTAAGGTGTTCAAAAGGTGTTTAGATTAGCTAGTAGCCGTTCCCACCACACTTACGGCTAACTAAAGAAGTTTCAAACCTTGTTTAACTAAACTACCTCGTGGAGGTTGTTTTAATCAATTTTAAAGATAGCGGTAAAAAAACGAAGGATGAGAGATTAGCTACTAAATAAGGTTAGTTGATGTGAAGAGGTATTTTATTTTCAATTATCATCACAACAGAATCAATAATACTTACAGTGTCGTCATATTTTTGAGTCCAGTAAACGAATACGGTGTAACACTCATTATGTAGTTATGACTAAGATCCCTATGAAAGAAGCATGAACGAAATATATATCTTATGAATTTAGGGGTCAAACTGAAGAAAATAGGCGTCAATGTTAGTAGGGTGACCTTTCTTTTTCGATTCAAAACACATGTTTTTCATAGTTGTTTAGGCTCTTGTCCAACCAGCTTATCTGAAATAGCGACGCTGAAACGATGTCTCTGAAAAACCGAGGCCTGCTAAGATTGACCAGGGAAAATAAAAACATGCGCGCCATTGCGATAAAAATATATCTCTTTAATTAGTCACTACTGTGGAAAAAAATATCAAAGCTATGAATATGGCGGGAAGCTCTTAAGATAAAACGCTTACGCGTGCGGGAGAATGGCAAAATCCCCCCCACAACACCCACATACTAATACACACCACTATGACCCCTGTTGAGAGGATGCTGTACATGCGACAGACTGTACTAAAATGCTTACGTTTCAAATTTTACTTACATATATTGAAGATCGGAATAAATACTGTATTCTATCCGTGACAGGCGGTTCTTTGAGATCATCCTATTTTTTGTAGAAATCAGAAATATATTAATCAATAAAACAGGAGATTTGTTAAAAGTAATTGACTACATTTTTAGCAAATACGATATGGTGGCTATCCGAGAATCACAATGCTTTATGGGTCGTAGGGGGCAGAAAAAAACGAAGATGGCTAATAATAGGTAGTATTTCTTAAACGAGAGCAAGTCTTGGATCAGGGGTTCCAAACACCGAGAAACTAATGAAGGCCGTTGGCCGAGTGTTTTTATTGCTTCGAGTCGTTTGAAATCCCTGATCCAACACGAAGCTCGAGTTTAAGAAATGGCTTCTCTGATTCGTAAAAATTAATGAAAGAAAGGCCAATGCTCCCATGAGTAAATAGTAGGCAGGCTTTGTTTCTATAGGCACAATGCCTCTAACTGCATATTCTCAAACGTTGGAATAAAAATTTGTCTTGTTTTATTTATTCAAAATCAACTTCTCAATTCCAATTCGATCTTGGGCTTTCGGGGCTCCATTAAACTAGCTTTGCTAAACTAGATGCTCCTGGATAAAAATTGATTCTGTTTCTTTTTTCGTGTCTTTTATATAAATTAGTACTCAACTCAAAACTATCAACGATTTCACTGTTAGCTTAGTAAGTAAGGCTCTAGAATATCATGCCAGAGGTACCCGGTTTGAGGCACCGGAAGTTAGTTACGAATTACACCAAATGTTAGGGAAATGATTAGCTAAGTAAGTAAAGTAAGCAAGTAAGACAGGTAAAAAAAGCAGAAGGCAGTGGAGAATAAAAGGGAAAAAGAGAGTGAAGTGTAATGGAAAGAATGGGAAATTACTTTTATGCTAATGAGATCCAAAGACCATGGATTTCGATATCTGATCCAAACCCATGGGTTGATAGAATATTTTTCTAAGATGATAGTCAATTTTCTTGTTATGTCAACCATCATAGTGGGTAATCACATCGTTTTGTTTTCTTCTCGCAGTATATAAAGGCTGCCCACAACCTATATAGTTAGTTCCCAATTAACAATATAATGTAGCGTTCTTACATGGCAATTGTGTTGACTGGAGTTTTCATTGGAATCGCTGTTAATCCCTTGCAGATTATCGAAACTGGTGGAGGATTTCCTAGTACAGCCGAACAGGTACAACTGGGTGGACAATCTAAAAAGCAAAAGCAAAGCCATGTAACCAGAATTAGCAAATAATTTGATACAAATAAACAAGTCCTCTTTACATTGGACGTAAATTTTAGATCACATGTCATTCCCTAGAGTGTTAATTCTTTTTTGAGGGTAAAGGTTAGTGTCCCCCATTTTCAAAAAAAAAAACAAACAAACAAACAAACAAAACAAAAAACAAAAAAAAAAAAACGGTCTTATTGCTTTAAAAGTCAGCCAAAATGTGCTACCAAACTGTCAAGTTATACATCTCACTATAAACGAATCATCATGATATCTCTGAAACACACAGTTTTGTGGACAAAACTAAAAATGCCAAAAACGTCATGCCTTAACAGGCCTGAGGACATAATTATAGATACAATTCAAAACAAAGAATCTCATTTTCTAGAGAATGGCACGTGATCTAAAATGGAAAAAAACATTTCGTCGACCAAAGTATAGAGATCTGCAAAACTAAAAGTTGAAGACATGAGCTGTTGTATCCTTACTTTCGATAAAGTTGCAATCCTCTGTTTCTTTTACTGAGAATAAATGCAAAAACAGGAATTCAAGTTTTGTCGACTGATGAAGAAACATGTACAGAAATATCGACAGCTTGGTTCTTTGCATTTTACTGAATGTGAAAATTAATTTTTTTTTACTATTTTTATTATTGCTGTTTTACTGATGCTGTTATTGCTCATTGCTACTGTCTTTTATAATGCAAAATTTATTGTTGTTGCTGCTGTTGTCGTTGGTGTTGTGCGATAGTTTATTTCCATGAGTGTTTAGCTTGTTGGTAGCAATTCATGTTAACAAATATATGAGAAGGAAGAAAGGTTAAGTGGAAACATACTGTGAGAAGAGTAGGACATCTTAAAGCCAGATAAACTGCGTTCATTGTCGGACATAAAGACTATGAGAAGCGAATTAGATGACGATTCCAGTAGTAGAGGAAACGAATCTCCGCAATATCTTCCCAGGATTTTTGAGCTGGAGGATGAACCATCGTATACCACAACATAATTGTCTTCACAGCTTTGGCTGTCTTGTAACTCAAAGGAAAGGAACTTCAAGCGAATAACGTATCCATTTGGCCGGGATATCCACCATTTGCATTGGATGTTATTTGGATATAAATCAGGGAAATAAGGGGATGTGAAAGTCCCTGATTGACTCGTCATTTTCACTTGGCAGCCTACACGAAGTAAAGAATAAGAATATATATATATAAATTTGAATAAAAGAAAAATAGAAACCGCGTGTGCATGTTGTGGTGTCAAAAGCATGCGCCCACAATCAATTAAAAGTTAATATTTATAAAAGCTGTTTTTTAACGTATTTATATTACAATTTAGATTTACAAATATTGTTACGGCATATTTTCAAAAAAGTTGCTGTAAACAAATTACCTCTTATCTCGTAAGTGCTAAAATATGAACAATACCAAGGCTTTGCGAAATATCCTGCCAGTCCAAAAGAACCCTGACCAAGACCTACAGTTGCGCTGACTTTGATCTGAAAAACCAAAAAGAAATCATGTCATGTCCAATGCCTTATAATTAAACCAAACAAGATAAAAAGCGTGGGAGGATGCAAGAGTTGTGGACCACTATTGCTAGATTTTATTGCTGGTTTCGCTATTAGTGAGGAAGCAATTCGCCTGAATCTAAATTCAGGCTTGAATCGATATGATGGGTGATTGTTTGCTTGTTTATTGAATACTTATAATTTCTTGCTCCATATTTATTTATTTTTGGGGATGCATGTTATGCCATAGCATAGTTAATATTAATTGTGATCATAGCCACCATGTTATTTTTGACGATAACAAAGCATTTCTCGTAAGCTCCTATTGTTCTATCTTCTGTCTTCTATTAGATCAACAAAAATAATGATTATTTTATTTTTATTCATATCTCAAGTGATTTTGAGTCATGTGATTGCACCCAACGTATTGGACTTCGGATAGGATCAATGTTAGGGAGCTATACAAAAAATTTTTTAAAGATCGGCTTCCTTTACCTTAAATGTCTGTAAAGCACTCAACGACACGGTCCCAAATCTCCATAACGGTAGGCTTGTTTTGGAGGATACAGCCCATACAAGTTCTTCATTAGTCGTATTAGTATCAAGATCCTTTAGATCAGATCGGTATATCTTAAGAGATGCATTTGAGTGACCAATCACCATGTACCGGAAGTAAAAACAAAGGCTAATGGAATAATCAGCTAATGGGCTGTTGAAGACGTTGCTGATTAAGTCGCTTGCAGTTTGCTTGGTAGAGTTTAGTGTAATAAGATATCCTTTACCTGAAATAAGATAAACACATAAAAGATTGGGGGAAAAGTATAACTAACAAACAAATGTATAAGCAAAACAATAGACCTAATTCGTCTTCGAGCAATGTTTACCCAGACCATGTGCCATTTCCATGAGAATATGATTCTTTGTAGAAACACGTCGTCCGCTGAAATGGGTAAACATTATTGCTCCAAGATGAATTAGGCTTATTACAAAAATTATACACCAAATAATTACCACCAACATCAAGGCAGGTTGGCGGATAAACCACATCTTGTCGGTTGCTGAATGTTGACCAATCCACAATATCACCTCCTTCTATACCACAACCTACTGCGCGTTGAGCTATCTCTGACAGGCCCATAGCTACTGTCCATACATTCATTCCACTAATCTTTCCAACGAAGTTATCTGCTCCAACAAGTAAAATACTACCACCACCTGCACGCAGAATTAAAAACGTTAGTTCTAAAACCAGCTCCAACTGCCTACAGTCATTTGGAGGCATGAATTGACGACGAGGAAAAGATGGTGGTCCAATATTAAGCCTGGTTATAAACACAAATGTAGTTTCAAACAAACGCAGACTCAGCATCGCATCTATCATCTATAGGTATGGAAAAAGACAAGCAATGCGTTGATGTTGAACGGGGAAGCGAATTTCCGGACCACTAAATGAAAAATGTATCGTTACTCATATATGCGTTTGATAACAGTGACACAATAATTCATGACCTTTATGTTATTTTTTTATTGCAATGGCTGTCATGTTTTTATTTTTTGCTGGTTAATTTTCGTATGCTTAATGACACTTTATTTTGCAGTGACGTCATTTCCAGGTCATTATTTCAGATCAGCTGGCTGCTAGCGAGAAGCGACATTTAGCATGCTCGAACATAACCTACCTGGTATCTTTTGGTCTTTATGCCAATCGTTACCCTGTATCACGAACATTCCATCTTTGTACATCTGATAAACTCCTCCCTTTGAGGTCCACACGAGACAAAGGTGGTGCCATCTGCCATCGTTGGCTGATACACTACTTTTCCTTGAAATAGGGTTAAAATAGAAAATAATTAAGATAGTGATTGGGTGTGGGGCAAACGTGAGAGTGAGAAATACGTCCAATCAAATCATTCCACCGCCAGCCGATTAGCTCAGTTGGTAAGATCGTCTGTCTGTTGTGCGGGAGGTCGTGGTTCAAGCCTCGGCCGGACCAACACTCAGGGTTTTAAAATAACTAAGGAGAAGGTGATGCCTTTGTAATTACATCTGCAAATGGTTAGACCTTCAAGTCTTCTCGGACAAGGACTTAAAACCGTAGGCCCTGTCTCCCAACCCTTCCTAACCTACAGTAAAATGGGGGAAATAAAAAAACCTGTTGAATTATTCGTATAATAGTGGGGAATTGTCTCCCAGTTCAACAGCCTATCCCAATCTGGAGGCATTAATACTAACTTACTAACAAATCACACATGATTGTAAGCTGCACGCCTGCTACTAGCGCCTTATACGCAGCCCGTAAAGTCCTCCACTGGACATGATTGTGAAGCACATTAAGACAATGTAAAATGCGCTATATAAGAACCCCGTTATTATTAAGAATCCCGTTATTATTAAGAACCCCGTTATTATTAAGAATCCCGTTATTATTCCACGGTTTTATCAAGGATTAAATTGTGACCCACAGAAATGACAGGAAAGCGTTTTAAAACATTACTAAAACCAAATGCGTCTTATCATCAAGAACCTACTTTTCTTTGCCCATAAGTCTTATGGCTATATTCTTGTAGTTGATCAACCCAAATCCAGTGGTATTAGTGCCATGGTATCTAAAGGGAGTTCCTTGGTTTACTGTATCATTCGTCTTCATCCAAACACAGGCTGTGAATGTCTCAAGATCTGGTATAATGAAGGTGACCAATGCTTTCGTCGAAACAACATTAAATGATATTTCAAATAGGCCGGATGTAATATCTATGAAACACAAAATATAGAAATGTTGCGTTATAAATTGACATTTTTCTAGGGATTTCTATCATCCTAGATCTAAAAGAAAAAAAGGATTATGGTCTTAAGGTTTTGTACGCAAGTGCTACACCCACATAATAGAGCACTACTGTAATTCCTCTTCCAGGTACATTGCTCAATCCCGACTTTTTTGAATCCCCCTTAAAATTCCCATGTTTCGGATAACTATATTGTAACGACACACAGGTACGCTTCTGAATAATTTATTACAAAACTACTTGCTCTAACGTGAACTAACACAACTAAAACTGTCACTAACGACTACAACTACGGCTTGACCTAGGCCTACTACACTTCAATATCATAAAAGTCCTTAGTAGAAGTCAGAAACTGGGCTTGGTCACTGCCAGAGTTCCTTCTTGTCCACATTGTTTTACTTCTACGTCACTCCGAATCAGTGTGAAGAAGTGTGGAGTTGGTCATCATTAGGACGTTTGTATAATGGCGTTACTTGCATAACGCCACTCCTCCTTTTTATGTTAATATTCTTTGCAAATAGTGTGAAAATCGGTGTCAATTAACTGAACCAAAAAAAGTGCGCAAAAAGTAAGTCACAAGAAATGCTTTTTTACAAGACGACGTTTTGAATAAAACCACTAGGCTTAATCAGGCGTGTGCAAAGTTATCATGATGTGATTTTTGTTACTCTAATGGTTGGGAGCATTAATGACAATTTTGGACACAACAGGCCGGTAGTCACGTGTTCTTCTGAAGCAACACGTCCGATAAAGACTAGAGGTTCATAGCTATAGCCGAAACGTCGCCTGGTAATAAAGTAAAGTATGTATATAAGTATATTAGATATTCAAGGAACATATATAGATATAGTCCTTGAGTTCGTTATGACCAGGGACATATGGGATAAAAAGTTCTACAAATATAAACTTTATGACTAATTAGTTACCTAGACCGACTATTTTTTTTTCACTTACAACTGGATATGTGCAAGGGCTTCTGGTAGTAGGAGTCAAATTACGCCAACATGCAAACGTCCTATTATCTTCTAAATTTAAACAGGGAGTCACTAAACCGACTAGATTTTTAGTCTTTAAGAAAGCCAACCCATATCTTTCTCGCTATAAACGAGAACATGCATACATAAAATGATGGCAAAGCTTACCAATAATAGAACCATTAACGTTATCCTGGTTAAAGACGACATCACTAGAAGACAACCTTGGAGACCACATGACGTTCGATGGCGAACCACGGACAGGGGTCCATTGTGGAGTTGGTTTCTGTTTGCCATAATTAACTCTGCAGTCCACATGATTTTCTAGGAATTGCGAAAAGAGAGCAATACCTCTTCAGAAGATGTGATCATAAAATGTAAAAAGGGACTTAATTCTTGGGGTGCAACCACGACTCAAACATTCCTTGAAAAAAATCTGAATGAAACAGCCGCTTTGTTGGTTAATCTAACAAGAGAAGCTAATGAGGAATCCTTGTTATCGTCAACCAGCGTGGCGGTTATGATGTAAAATGCACCTCAATAATAATAGTTCTAGCTAAAACACTATAAAACTTTCCCGATTTTGAAACGATAATGGCTCCAATTAGTCGAAGTTGTTCTTTAAAAAAAACGCAGTACCGTTAAATTAATTATAATTGTACAATAAATGTATAAAAGAATAAAGTCTGACCTCGACTTCAAGCATTTGTTTCATGGTCACTTAAGCGAATTGGTAAAGGCATATCTCCACAGCCATGATTTTTTTTTTTTTTTTTTAAATTAAATATTATTATTACCGTATTATTATTGTTATTATTATCATTATTATTATTATTATTACTATTATTACTATTATTATTATTATTATTATCATCATTATTATTATTATATTCTTGACTTTTCAATTAAGTTCATATAATCTGACCAGGTATTCTAACTTTCCTAAAAAGGACTAAACAAATAAATAAATAAGATAAAATGACAATAAAAATAAATTAAATAAATTAAAACAAAAAACTACAATGACAAAGCTTTGCTTAAAATATAGGCAATGCTTAGCAAAACGATTTTTTGCACCATGCTAATATTTCCCTAGCTTCATTCATTTTTTATTAGTCCTAGGGCGCCTATTACTACTGGGATGTTAATCACCCAAGGTCCCCACATTTTAGAGATTTCCATCTCTAAGTTCTTGTACTTGGATCTTTGTTCTAGTTCCTTTATTCTAACATTAATGTCGTTTGGCACTGACATATCGATCAGGAAACAGCGTTTACTTTACTTGTCTTTTACAAAAATATCTGGTCTCTTCGCGCCGATTTCCTTGTCCGTATGTATAGGCATGTCCCACAAAATGGTAGCATATTCATTATTCAGAACAGTTTGGACCTTGTGCTCGTACAATCTTTCGAATACTTCAAAGTTGTAGTTCTTGTACATCCGCTAATGGATGTAACTTGCTGCCTTACCGTGTCTTTCGATGTTCTCTTTTTTGGCAAGACAGGACACCCAGATGTTAAGTGGTCCACTGATTCAGCTGAGGTATTACAGAGTCTGCATTTCGGATCTGTGTCATCCTTGATTACTTGGTTTTGATATAGTCTTGTAGGTAGACTTTGATCTCGAGCAGCGATTATGAACCCCTCTGTTTCGGCTTTGAGTCCGCTACTTTTAAGCCACTGTCTTGCTTCTATCAGTGTCTGCTTTACTTAGCCTTTTATAGTATTGTCCATGCATTGGCTTTCCTTCCCATGATTCTCTTATAGACTGTAAACAATGTTTCTTTACTTGTTCCTTTCGCGTTTCTTTGCCTTTTCTGTTGTACTAGAGGCGTTTTCACATTGGGTACGGACTTCCATTCCTTGCTGAAACTTGTTGGCTCTCTCACTATTGAATACTTCTTCTTTGCCATTTCGTGCTGAAGCACCAATTTAGCATGCTTGTTGTCCTTCTCGTTGATATATACGTTTATCTCTACAGTCGACAATTTATAGCTGTTTTCTATCTGGATTAATTTTCTTCCACCTTTTCTGGGTAGATAGATACAATCGACGTCTGCTTTAGAATGGTGCATCTTATTCATCGTTAGGAATTTTCTCGTCTTTTTGTCTGATTTCTATATCTCCGCCAAAGTCCAGTGGATGATGTTAAAGCTGTAGCTGACAACAGGGACAGCCAGAGTGTTGATTGAGGTTATATTATTGGCTGCATTCAGCTCGCTTTTTGAGAGCAGGCGGACTCTTCTGTAATATTCCTTACGGATTTGCTCTTTCATGGTGGAGTGCTCTATTCCATCTCTTTCTCGTGTGACCCCAAGGTACTGGTAAAATCTTTCTTGTTCAAGATCTTTGATGGCTGTGTTGGTATCAAGTTGGGTGTTGGTGGACTTGACTAGTTTACCTTTTTTAAACGTTGCCTTTGCACACTTGTCTAATCCAAAATCCATTTTGATGTCTTTGCTAAACATCGGCGACGTATGAAGCAGGGATACAAGCTGGTCATCGTTGCTGGCATATAGTTTCAAGTCATCTATGTAAAATAGATGTGAAACCCTTTCTTCAAAAATCCTGTATGCACACCCTGGCTGAGTGGTGCAAGTGCAAGGCAAAAAAAAAAAAAAAGAGGTGAACACTAGTCTCCTTGGAAGATGTCATCGTTTATCCTTATTGCATAAGTGTGAACCTCGCCGTTCTCATGCTGGAGTAAGAGTCTTATAGCTTTCCAGTTCTTCATGGTTATTTGCAAGAAATTTCCGATCGTTGGTGATATTTTGAATATACGAAGGACTTTCATTAACCAGCTGTGAGGGACGCTATCAAAGGCTTTCTTGCAGTCAATCAAAGCCATACTGATGTTAACAAGAAGTTGGTCTTTGCATCCTTACGAGCCTCGGCAACATCCTTTCTGTTCAACAGGGAGCAATTTGTGTGTTCTAAGAAATTTTTACGTTCTGTCTGTTATCAAGATGTCAATAACTTGTAGGTTGTTTGTCAGGCATGTTATTGGTCTATAGTTACTGGTATATTTTGTAGCTTCGCTTTTTGGTAGAAGGTGTGTCCTGCCACTTGTGAGCCATTCTGGTGTTTTATCAGGCTCAGTTATCAGAATGTTGAATCGTCTAATGTTGAATTTTTCGGTGTGTAGCGATGATAGATATTTCAACCATAAGTTAGTTTTTTTAGTTTAGGTTTTTCTACTATTTTCTACTTAAAATTGGATATATCTTGATGAATATATGATGCAGCAGAAAACTCGAAACTGAAGTATCCAAAGACAAAAAAATTGATCAATATCATTGTATAAAGGCGTTGTATGGCAGACGTGTCGTGGGTTTCACAAAGTAAAGGAATTTTATACTGCTTGAACTAAATGACATGGCTCTTCCAGGAAACACCCATATTGCTGACTTTTGTAGCTGAAATAGTAGTCTTTGCTTAAACTTGTTCTAATTTAATTTAATTTAATGTAATCAAATTTCCAAATACATTACAGAATAGAATGATTCCCTAGTATAGGCCACCGTACTAAATATATTAACTATGATAAAAACTACAATAGAAAAATTGATTATATATATATACAAAATATAATAACTTATAATAATTTTAATAATAAATAAGTTAATGATAGCCAATAATAGATACATATGCAAGTACAATATAACCTAAAAGTTAAATTAACTAAGAAAATTTACATGAAATTTATTACGATAAAACGTCAATAAATTCTTACGAAAAACAGATAGAGAACATAACTCCCTAATATTAAGTGGAAGATTATTCCAAAGACAACATATACGAATAAAAAATGAATTCTTATAAGTTTCTGTCCGGCTATGAGGGACAGTAAGCGTTAGATGGTCAACGTTTCGAAGAGGTCGGTTACAAGAGCGAAATGATACATAATCTAAGATATTTACACTACACAAGTTCTTATAACATTTAAAGAAAAACACTAAATCAGCAATTTCTCTACGATATTGCATCGGTAATAAATCTAGCTAATGTAAACGCTCATGTTCAGAGAGATCTCGACCAAGAATTAGTCTGGTAGCCCTGCGCTGGATTTGAGCTCTAATTCAAAAATATTTCTCTGTGTATATGGAGACCATACTACGCTTGCATATTCAAGGCGTGATCTAACCCATGTTATGTAAAGCTATTTCTTAGTTTTCATAATTGAAATGTCCTTACATGTCCGATAAAGTAAGTTAAGCATTTTTTTGCGCTTTAGAAGAGATATAGTTGATATGATCATTCCAGCTTAAGTCATATCTGACAAAGACACCAACTAAGGTCTTTCTCAACATTCACTCGCTCTAGCTTAATCCCTCCAAGAAAATGATCCCTGTCAATTACCGGTTTAATACGAGCCACCCTCAGGACCTTACACTTAGTGACATTAAAAGTAATTCCCCACTTACATGACCACCTGTATAACTTATTTAAGTCGTCCTGTAGTTTATCCCCATCCTGCTAACCAAGGATTAAGCGAAAGCATTTGGAATCATCCCGCAAAAAGGGGCAATGATGTATATTTTGAGATTACACTAGGCAGATCATTGATAAAAATTACAAAGTGGCCCCAAAATTGACCCTTGAGGGACCCCAGGTGTAATAGGAAGAAAATCTGAACTAGCATTATTTAATACAACCCTGTGTCTCCTGCCAGTCAAATATGATCTAAACCACGACAACATTGAACCTCTGATGCCAAATCATTCAAGCTTGAACAACAGTCGTTCATGCGGATACCTTACGTTTCATGTTGGATAACTTACGGAAAAATTCAATCAAAGATTTCATTATACACTAGCCTTTCAAGTACTTTAGACAATACATCTAAAAGCGATATACCTCTATAGTTGGTGGCATCTGCCTTGGAATCGCACTTATGAATAGGAACTAAATTGGCATCTTTCCATTTTTCACTGTAAATACGAAAGATAATAGACTGACGTTTCGGACGTTAGTCCTTCGTCGGAGTCAATGGGAGAAAGAGAATGATGGAGGGGTTTATAGCGGAGCTCCCGCGCGGGCTGAACGCGGAGCCCCATACTTAAGAAAAAATGGTAAACCATCGAGTTGATTTTTCATGGCTTGGCTGACGTCACTTCCGTCCGTCCGTGTACGCAAGAATTCCGATTGGCTGGTTAGATTATCTTTTTTTTTTTTGGCGGGAATGTCAACGCGTTGCAACATCCGGGTACATATAAAGGTACACACGTACAAATATGTGTACATACAATCCGGCTATTAAAATTTTGTAAAAAACGTTTTTACACCTGTTATTACGTATAGAAATACCGAAAGATAACACAATTTTTATTCAAGCTTATGTTTATATTTATATTTACTCTATTTACGATGGAACCCCTTTCCGAAATCGATATGTCGAAAGAAAGCTCAGAGGAGAATGAAGCCAAAAGAAAGGCCAGAAGTAAAAGAGTTTTTTCGGAAGAGGAAAAACTCTGGAGGCGTGAAAAAGAAAGGCAAAGACGAAGGAATCTCACCAAAGAAACTCAAAAGTTTTAATATTTCTATAGATAAGCTTAATTTATTTTAATGCTGGAGGAAATATAACATGAAGAGAATATTACAACAAATATTCGTCCTTTGTTTAGCTTTGTAAATCATTAACAATTCGGTTGTTTTTAACCAACTATCATATGTTTTTCGTTAAAGAAAAATTCAGCTTTGTTTGCCTCCTATCGCGGGTCCCATCGGCAAAACAAAGCTGAAGACTTTCATTCAATAATTTTATATCTTTCTACAGATAATTTATTTATATATTGAAAGAAATGTAAAATTACACCAACCATTCAACTGTTTATGAAGTTGTTCGAGCTAGCCATGATTATACAAATGAGCTTAAATTTGTGTTGTTGAGAGATGATATTGTATAAAGACCTTGTATTTCACTTCATAACCAAGCTAAAAAATTTTCAAAAACATTTACAGATGCCAATTTACTGACAAAGAAATTAGTTATTTTGTATTTTGCATTATTTTCTATTTTTTCTCAGTTGTTCGTGTCAAGTTTAATACTGAATGTAAACTTTTCGAAAACGTTTGTCGTTCGTGATTTTCGTATCTTTCTCACTCATGAAAACTGGTAAAGCTTTTCGAAAAGTAGTTAATTCTCATATGAAAGGAATAAAATTATTTTAATAAAGTAATTAAGAAAACGTTTTCCTTTTAACTGATGACACATTTGGTTTTAAATGTTCAGGGCCTTTATTTCTCAAGTTTAGTTAGTTGATGATTCCAGAGGCAATTTTCTCTCTGATGCTAACAAAGCATTTTTTTTTTTTTTTTAATATTTTCATTGCGGTAAAAATACATTTAATATAAAAACATCAAAATTCTTATGGTTTTCCAAACATCGTTATGTGAAAGACGCAAGTAAGCTTTAGTTTTTTCTCACCTTAACCAGTTTTCAAGTCTGTTTCATAGTCCTGATTTGTCCTAAAAGAATCCGGGAAATCTCCAAAATTTCGATTTCAATGAAAGACATCCAAGGTAAATTTCACTAAACCTGATATTTTGTTGGATTGTCTGTAGTTATCTTTCGTTTTTTTAAAATAAAATTAAACAGGAATTCAAAGCTTAATCGGCCATGGAAAACTTTGTCGAAGAATCTTCAAAGAACAAACATAGCCCGTGGGGTGGCTGGTGGTGAGTTGTGTTCAAAATTCCTAAGTGGGATGGTATAATCACGCATAAAAATTTCGATTTCAATGCATGGTTTTTATTATGGAATACTTTATCTTCATCTCGAATAAAAATAATTGAAGATTTTTTTCCCGATCTTGTTTTTACCTTTCAGATTCATTCAAATTGGGCTCCCTGGCTCCCTAATTTCGTATCGGGAGCTCCGCTTTTAGGCAGTGCCTAAATATATAAATTATAGTGGTGTAGGGAGAAAACAAACCAATAAGAAAATAGCAAGTCGTAAAACAAAAGAGAACAAAAGGATCGAAAATAATAATGGTAGGTGAGAAGTGTCTAATTAAAGGTGAAGCGTTCATTCCGCCGGTGCGGATTAACTGTGCCAAGCGAAAGAATCAAGTGCATTTCTTTTGTCTTGCGTGAATTATTGCTACGGTGTGTTAAGCAAAGACCAAGTTTAAGGACTAACGTCCAAAACGTCAGTCTATTATCTTTCGTATTTACGGTGATAAAATTATCCTCTACGACACTTTTGTTTTAACTAAAAAACACCGACGCAGTCCAAACTAGTTCTAAAACTAGTCGTTATTACCATTTTCAGAAAACGATCCTAGCTCCAAACACATATTAAACAGCCGACACAATGATGGTGCAATTTCCTCGACACATGATTGTATGAGCTTAGGAGAAAAACCAAGCGACGCCTTATTGACATCAAGCGCTTTAAGATGCTTAAGGAAATTTTCAGTGTTTAAGTTCAACGCTTAAATTTCATGATCAATCTTGTAATCAAGCCTGGGTAAGCTATCAATCAAATACCTTGGTCAGGCGGCCCAAAAACGGAATGAAAAAAGATGTTAAATACATTTGCCCTGATCCAAGGGTTTACAAGCTTGCACTGACCCGTGCTTAACCACACTTGGAATTCTACTAGTCTTGGTAATTGCTTTATAAAACGACCAAAATTTACGGGGATTATCCTTGAGAGAATCACTATGTATGTTTTGTATGTTTTGCTGTTGATGTACAACTCTGTTTTTATGCCAACCAATTTTATGCCTCCCATCGCCCCCAAAATGAAGCCTACGTACTCTTCGTATTGAAGCTATATCCTCCTGAGGAGTGGAGGAGGTATTAAGCCACAAATTATTTTTGCAACGTTCAAGGTATCCACCGACCATCAAGCTGTAAGTTTAAAAACTCTGAAGCAAACTATGGGCTGAATAAACTCATTTCAATGATTAAAGTTTGTAGCCGCGGAGGAATACCGGAGAACCCGGAGATCAACCCAACAATCGGTTCGTTGGGTTGATCTCCGGGTTCTCCGCTATTTCTCCAGTATTTCTCCACGGCTGCAAACTTTAACTATTGAAATGAGTTTACTCCCTTGGTGGTCATAGCAGGCACTTGGGATGAATTTTACAACACCTTAAGATTTTTATATATCTTTTCGTACTTACCATATCCACTACAAACGCCAAACATTTCGTTTCGATCGTAGTTTTCGGTTAAAGAGCACCAGTAACGGTCAAAATTAGTTACTGTACAACTGTAATATTTTCGTGCTTCATATATAAAAGGGAAAACACAGCATTGATTGTTCGTAGTTTTTTGCTTGCATAAGCCGCATTGGTCTATAAACACAAGCAAATTCAAATGTGTTAACCTATAGTAGTCGTAGAAGTATACAAATAGAATGAGGAGCAGGGGCAGGACCTTAAAATGTCTGAAGGTGCTCTAAAAAAATAGTTGCAAATGGTAAGATGATTATTTCTCATACGGAGGCATTTTAAAACATAGAGGCTCACAAGTTTATCTGGGTTAAGCTGCGACTGTCACGAGTCAACCTCTCGAAAAAATAAGACTTTCCTTGCTTGTTTGCTTTAAACAAAAATAAATAAATAAAGAGAAAAGTCGACTGAACGTACGTGAATCCCGCTGAAATTACGTACTGCATGTTCCGGAAATTGCAAGGGAAAGAAACAAATCGAGTTTTTGTTTGTTAATCATCTAGAACAAAGGAATCCCGCACCGAGAAACTGCCAAGATTAGTGAATTTTGTAACTATAAATTTAACCACTTACCAAGGCTTGTATAATTACAAAATCCCCATTCATTTATAGCAACATCTAGGTCCAGCGTTGTTGCACACCATGGTTTTCTTGTCGTCGTTAAGCATTGACTGTGGAACCGGTTGTTATACTTAAAGGGAAAGACGCACATTTTTCCACTGTCTGTCATAATCCTACATGTCCTCTGGGTAGGGGCTAATGGAGCTAAAAATGATAAGCAAAAGCATTGAAAGCATGTCAAATAAAATTCTTCGGTTTTTATAGACCCTTTGTCTGTGATCTCAAAGCAGCCTAATTTTGAGGACAAAACAAAATAATTTCAATGTCATGAGAATTGGAAACATATTGTTTTGCCCCGCAAATTGAGCTGCATTCCGAAGTGTTGTAAGGGGTCTATTACATTAATTTTTACTGAGTCCTCAATCGTGTCCTCTACACGAAGTTCATACCCAAGATAAGATGGACTATACATGCCACCATATGCCAGATAGTATTTCATATTTAACTTTAGCATGTTGAATGTATAGAGCTACTCTCCATGAAACCGTTATTATTAATATTATTATTAGTATTGTTACGCGGTTAAGCATGAAGTATAAGGGAATAAAGAATAAGGGATTAAATAGATATGCACGTGAAAATTGGGAATTACATCACCAGCTCTATGTAAGAAATGTTAATGTAAAAATAAAGGGAGCAGCAGTTAATACTTGAGGACTTCGTTGATGGTTTTGGGACCGACGCTAGATTTTTATAGGCAGAGTGACGGACGGTACAGTATTATCATCATCATCATCAGCACAATCATCATCATCATATCATCATCATCATCATCATCCGCTGGCCATAAAAAAATTTGAAAAAACGAGGATCCATAACTTACGGTACGGAACGAGCAAACGATTTTAATAAGATATTTATTATATTATAGACCCTGTCAATTCGCTTTATTGGCGGTAGTTTATGTGATGATCTTTTAAGACTAATGTAATGTGTTTTCTAATGTTTACTTACCTTTAAGAGCGGTGTTACCTATTGAATAATAACAACAAAAATGTTAGTAGAATAACTCAGTGTTAACAAAAACAAAAAACAAAAACACTTGTCATCGCTAATCACCACCGCAAGTACAGCAGTAGCGCCGCTCAACGGGGTCGGACTGAAAGCATGTGAAGGCGCCAACTGGCAGCCGCTAGACAGTCCATGATTGAACTCGGAGCACAGCTCTAACCAGTTTGAATTAGTTAGGATTGATTTGAAAGGAGGGAGGAAAAACACTCGGAGTCAGGAAAAGAACCAACCACCCAGCTCACACGGGATAGCTGGGATAAGAACCCCGGACCTCAGAGGTGAGAGACGACCGTCTTACGACCACGCCATCCTGACTCCCCTGTCATCCTGACTCCTCTACATCTAACGTAAACATCTAACATCTAATGTAAAACAACAATGCGATGGAATATTAAATACTCGTGTTTTACGTTATAAAATTCACCTTTTGAGCGTTTTGTATTGTGTTACTGTCACAAACTAGTTCGGACATTGTTCTACATTTACGAATGTACTGACTTTTAAACAAATTATTTAGTTGATTTTTTTTAGTTAGCTCTCCAAATACAAGCAACATATCATTTGTCTAACTTGATTGAAGCTTCTCTTACTGCTGTTTACAAAAGTAACTACAGAAATCTATCTGAATTATTTTATTTTTAAATTCAGGGAATTTGTATGGGAATCCGAGAACGATGTCCGATTTTTTTGGTGACTGCAACACAATCCAACTCGGTTTTGGCTAGCTCTGAAAAGGTGAATTAATTAAGGAAAATGTTAAAATTAAAGAAAACACTTGGAAAGGAGGAAGAGGAATTTCTACATAAATAAATGGATGGATGCAAGGATGAATAGACATTAAGAATTACATCGCTAGAGGTAAAAGAGTAAATTTAAGTTTTAAACAATCTAAGTGATTGTATTCCAGCACAAATAAAAACTAATCTCTTATATTCCTCGTTGGAGTGTACCCCTCATCAATATTCTATATATATATTGAATTCCTAAATGTTGAATTCATTGAAATCCTTCTTCTACTGGAATTCATCTTTGGTCTACCGTCCAGATATTCAAGTATATTTACATATCTATATACCAGCCCTTACCACCGACACAGAACCCTTTCTGTCCATCGCGATCGTAGTTATCAGTTAAACTGCACCATGGTTTCACTCCGTCGACCCCGATACAATACGAGTAACACTTGTCTTTATAAATGAACGGAAATGAACAGCAATCGCCTTGTGTTGTACGCATCTTACAGTTTACTGTACAAATAAGACACGGTCAGGTACATTAAAAGACTTTCTTCTTAGAGAATGCATATAAGGGGAAAAAATGAAATATTAGAAGAAAAATTCTAAAAATAATAACGGTCGCGGCAAGGCAAGCGTATGGCACTGGTATAAGAAATGATTTTAAAGGGTCAATAACAAACAGTATTATTTTATATTTACTATTCATTGAAGTTGCATTCTGGCAGCTGTCTCTTGAAAGTACGATGTCATCAACAGCTACCACAAGCTTGATTTCCTTGACTTGTCTATTGGTCTTAAACAATAGCTAAGAAGAATTTAACAAAGGCATCAAACAATAGCCAAGAAGAATTTATAAAAAAGGTATTATAATTTAATTCCTAATAATCCTGGTCTCGAAAAATGGTTTATGCCAGAACCCTCGTTCTTGGTCGCAGGTCAGAAGAAACGCAGGCTCTCGGTACGATACAGTATCTCGAGATGGAATTTGCAGTCGCAATTACTGTCGGAATCAGAAACAAAGAGTAAGCCAGAAAACGTAGGTGACGGAACCGGGCTCCAAAATAGAAGTCGGAAGGATATCGAAAGATTTTTCCTTTGCTTATGCTTATGCTTAGCGGTTCTCTCTTGCGATTTTTGCATCAACTGCTTCCTTTTTTCTTAATTTATTATACCTGGTTTAGACTAAAGTCAAACTTTGAACTTTACATGAGCCGAACCTTATACCATAAAATAAGACTGAGAATAAGACTTAACTGAATAAATGAAACGTTATCGTGTGTTTTTAATGCATACGACTCATGTGAAGTTTTACGTTTTATTTTATAGTCTCACCCATTAAAGTTAGCACACCTTATATTCGTGCTGTGTCTGGAGAGGTATTTGCATGAAACTCCAAGATTTTGTGAGTTTATTATGGAACCACAATTTTTTGCGGCTAAGGTCCGAGATTTTGATAGAGTACAGCTGTATGATGGTAGATGTACTAAAAAACCAGAATCGCAGACATTTGAAGCCTTCTTGGGGATCTATTACTGGACTCTCCATCTTCGGCGTAACTTCAACGTATTTTGGATTCGTGCGAGCAATTCCGACACCTTAGAGTATTCAATAAAGAGAGAAAAGTTCAATATAAGAAGGCATACAAGTTTATATAATTGTATTTTTTAAGGCCAGGTTTTTAACTTTAACATTAACCACCATAAATAGCTATAAATATAAACAAAAACATGAATTAAATGCAGCACTTTGTGATAAGGTGCAAATAAAACAATTGCAGTCAAAAAGAAAAAAAGCATCCGATTTTATCGATAACCTGAAAAAGCCTCTGACCTGATTAAAGTCAGGGCACGGCTAGTTCAAAGATCCAACGCGCTAGGTACTGTGGGGTTTCGTGGAGGACGAAAAACGAGAGAAACCGAAGAAAAAACTCGCGAAACTTGGCAGAGAGACAAAACAAATTATACTTATATGTGATGTCCCAGAGGTGAGACCATCTACAATGTCTTTGAATTCGATTTATTGTTTAATGTTACGACACTGATCCGAAATACCATTTCCTTACTTTGCTTGTCTCTAGCAGGGACATCAGTACTTTGTGAATCTGCACTTTGCAAAACCCATCCAGCGTTGCTTTTCCAGTTACAAAAGTCACGATCAAAGTTACAGCTACCTATAGGAAATAATGAGATAGTGAGCATGAAAAATGAGTAATTAACATCCATAGATAGCATATAGCGAGAAAACAGACAAGTATCATAGCCAACAAAATTATCAGTATCACCAACAACAGTACGCAGTGTCAAATCTTCAATTCTATTTTACTTACTCGAACCAAAATGAGATAAATCGCATTTTCCTGTGATGAGATCCACATCATCAATAGCAATATCACCCTCGTTACCATTACCAGCGGTTGCTTCATATATAAACTAAAAATTAAATCACAAAAACAAAAATGGTAAATTAATATATGGTGAGAGTTTGTTGGGCCTCTCACGCTTGATTCTTGGTTTAAATTTTTTATACTGATTTTTTAATTGGCCTACCAAATCTAATAGTTTAGACTATAGACTCATATCGTGATATCGATACAGTAGGCTTGAAATAAGTACAACGTGAATAACCAGAGAGGACAATGCTTACATTTGTACGCCTAGTGAGGTTAGTCGCATTAATGCCCAGTTGAAACAGTAAGTGGCCTACGCACGAGCGATGACCACAAAACAGGGTTGATTGAACAAGAACGCAATTTACGTGCAAATGTGTGTTTAGACCCATTATGTGATGCTTATGACTGAAACTCTCTGAATTAAGAATAGTAACCGTTTCAGAGAAAAAAATAAACTCCATTAGTCGGGTAATGCAAACATGTAAGGACTCCGAAGCACCCTAGAATGAGTGTGCTTATAAGAGATGATAATTTTAGCACTTAACAATGCAAACAAACGTATTGTTTTTACCTTAAAACTGCTTCCATTGTTGTATATGGTTGTCTGTCCGAACCTCCATTTTGGACCAGCGTCTCCTGACCTACTCCACATCTTAATTCTCGTCTGGTTGGTCATGATGTATACATTTAGGTCACCTACGTGACGTCCCCACATGTGGTACCAGAATTGTAGGCACGTGACATTAGTGTACTCGATCCAATCACTGTAAAGTTGTGCTGCATCATCACGAACTAGTCCTGAGACTTCGAGGTAAAGGTAACTGCCTGAAATAGAAATTAGAACGGATGTTTATCTGATTATAATAAATGTAGCTCATTTGTGATACTTGATGGGAATGGATGAAAGGGTGGTGTAACGGTAGTACATGTCTAATGCCTGGGGTCGGCGCATGGAATTCATTTCCTGGACTGCCATTACATATATTTTGAAAAATAGAGTTTGTCATTAGGTCTCTCCTTTGATGTTTCCTCCATCCACTGCAGGGAAACCCATCAGGTAGATTGAAATTCAATCTGTGAGTTATCACTTCCTTGACTTCCATCTGCTCAGAGGTTATTCCAGGGTTTGGTAATACTGAATTGAAGGTTTTTGATGCGGTATGCAATCTTTGTAGCCACTGATGTTGAGAGAAAAAATCAGTGCAAAGGAAAAACACAATCGGCCTACCATTTGCAGCTAGTCTTGTATGATCAATTAAAGGGCCAGTTTCTGAAGTTGGGGTTTGGCCTTTCATTATTTGCCATTTTGCTTTGCTCGATCGATTTGTGGCGTTTGTTGTAAGTCCACAGAATCCATACTCAAAATTACAGGGTCCTATAAAAAACATCCAGCAATAGATAAGGAAATCTTACAATGTTAGGATTACTAATTCAATTGCCCTATTTCCTAAATACGTCACCGTTTGTATACATCGTCTAAAATGATAGAAATTTCGGCTAAATTTAAGATCGATTCTCTTCTTTCGAGATATTTAGCGTAACATTTAGTTGTTCTTGCCTTCACTAGCTCATAAACCAAATTTTATTGTGTTTTAAGATGTGTCGTTGTCATTCCATCCCTCTCAAGCGACCATGATCTCTAGCGTTTAAAAATAGTTTGTTTTGATGTGACGTCATTATGAAATAGGGCAACTGACAGTAGCAGCGAGAGTCCAGGAAGTGGAGAGATGAGAGAGCACGCGCATCGTTCGTTTGCAAGATGGACATGTAGTGGGCTTTCATCTCAGTTACATTTGTTTTACCTCTAAAGGTTCGGCACTGCTTTCGTGGAATAGAGTTATCTGTTATGCTTGCACAATTAACGTTGTTTAACGGACATCTAAGCGAGGCTTAAAAAACAAGTAATGTTTTCAGAATAGTAAAATAATACGCCTTTCCATGGTTACGATTCTTTGTTTCGTACAACTATAATCATCTGATAGGACAAACCAGTCACGTCAAGCAATATCCATCCCAACAAGACAACAAAAAGCCACTCATCTTAACCATCCTCACAGTCACACACTCCATCACACGTGATAGACCATGTTACACAAGATCCATCCAAGCAAGACAGCACAAAGCTATACGATACTTACAGCAGATGTCCGGCTCGTCTGATCCATCCTTGCAGTCCCACACCCCATCACACGTGACAGACCATGGTAAACAAGATCCATCCAGACAGGAAAACTGGTTTTCATTGCACACGTTACCTGTATCAAAGGTAAATAATTTACTAAGTTTTAATTTATATAAATGATCTGCGTTCGGTGTGATGAATGAGATAAAATTCGATGGAAAATATTAAATGCCCTTGGGGGGACTCGACCCTGCTTCTTTAGCCGCAATCTAGTCTGATCCACGCAATACAAGGACTAACGAGTTAGGAACCCATCCGGGAATGAACTATATGGCAACTGTAAGGGAACAACAACAATATTTTGTTTCAGATGTTGAAAACTTTTAGGTTATATCCAATATTCATATATCAATTTTTTATCGCTATATATGTTTTGACAAAAAATGCAAATATTAGCGGAGCTCCCGAGCGGGCCGAAAGCCATTAATTGCAGAACCAGTATTTTTACATGATTACATAGTAATTTCATAGTAATCATAAAATGCATGCGTCTGTTTTTATTTTTCTTTCCTTTTTTGCCTTCTCCGTCTTGCAAAAAATGCAAAGTTGGGCAAGTTTACCCATATATGGATTTGAATGATTTGTTCATAGATTAATGGCTCATACGCTGGTTTGCCAGCTTAGGCTTTAACTTCAGGCGGCTTTAGAAATAATAGCGGAACTCCCGCGCAAGCGGAGCACCATACTTAAAAAAACATGGTAAACCATAGAGTTCATTTTGATGGCTTGACAACTACGTCACTTCCGTCCGCACGTGTGTACGTCCGTTTACACAACATAGGAATCCCGCTTGATTTCAAAGCAAAACTACTCGGAAATGCACAGAAAACATTGCTTTGGGACAAATTATAGACCAACAACAGATTTGAAAAAACTTCCACGTAGTCAAAGATGGACAAAGAAATATTCTTAAAGAATCCAGGTGTGTGTTTTTTAGCAAACAATCGCATATTTTTACTTTCAACAGAAAAAATCTGTTTACATTTGGTCAGCTACGATTTCAAGCTCACGCTCCCTCATGTTAGCCCATACAAATTATGTCTCAAAAACACGGTTTTTTGATCTTTTCTCAAAATAATGACTATCTAGGCAAAAAATCAAAGTGGATTCAGTTAATTTAACTATTCACGGACTGTATCATATGGTTTAGATTGAATTCTATTGAAAAAAACCACCGTACTTTTGGGGTTGAATGTACGCTATTTGATGCATTTTACAAGAGAAAATGCATGACATAACCGGGGTCAAGCTAGAAAATCGTCTCTCCTTGAAATAAAACAGCACCTGTCAGAAAAAAACAGAAGTGGATTTGAAAACCCCGGGCTTTCCTGAACATTTTTGCTGATTTTATAAGCTCATACTATCTGTTGGCCTATACATTCGGCTGTTATGGTTTCTTAGATTTCGTAGCCTCGAAAACACGCCAACTACGCGGGTAGTTCGCGAAGAACAGAAAATTTACAGGGTCATTTAGGATGTTGTGTCACGCAGTTTACTTGTGCTAAATAACTTTACTTTTAAGAACAACCTTTTGCTTTGGAAAGAGAGGAAAAAGACCGAAAAGAGCAAATATTCCAAATGTATGGGCAATTTTTTCCAATGGACAAGCATTTTCTTTTGACGAATGGACAAATTGAATTATCAAACCTTATTATATCTCTATAAATAAGCTTAAATTCTTTTAATGCTGAATGAAATATAAAGAGAGCATATTACAACGAATATTCGCCATTTATTTTGCTTTTTTTTTCCATTTTTTATTTTGTCTCAGTTGTTCCTGTCAAGTTTAACTAGATATATAAGCTTAGCTTTTTTGTCTTGAAAATGTTTGTCGTTCGTGATTTCCGTATCTTTCTCAAACACTATGAAAACAAATGAAAACTAGTAAAATTGAATCTCAAAATCTAGTAAGCTTAAGATTTTCAATCTTCTCGAAAAATGTTTAAGACTTTTATAAAAGGAATAATGATAATTTTGATTTTCTGTGTGTTTGATCGACTAAATATTCTCGGAGATATAACGCCCTAAAGTGCGCAGTTTTGCCACGCCCCATCGATTTGGACGAGATAAAGGGAAACTGGGACCGAGCAGATTCTCGCTGAGTAGTGACATCGCAACAAGAACGAATGTTTTGATAAGCAAAGATTCTTACTAGTTCTTCGGTCAGAATGTGAGAAAATGCCGACTAGATGTGTTGTTGCTGGGTGCTCAAACACCCCAGCCAAGCTCTACTTTGTTTTACTTAATGCAAGCCGAGTCGTTCTTGTTGTGACGTCATTCGACACCAACTAGGTACCAGACCTTGCGATCCCGTCAAAATCGATGGGGCGTGGCAAAACTGCGTACTTTAGGGCGTTATATCTCCGAGAATATTGAGTCAATCGGTAAACTTTTTTTTGTTTATTCATCTCCAACACACAGAAAATCAAAATTGATCATAATCCTATAAAAGTTATAGGCACTTTTACTGACACATTAGGTTCTGACGTTCAGGGCCTTCATTTGACTAGTTTATTCAGTTAATGATCTCCAGCTAGTTTTCTCTCTGATGCTACCAAAGCATTTATTTTCTTAATTTCATTGCGGTAAAAATACGGTTCTTTTGAAAACACGAAACTCTTCATATCGATAACCAAACATCATTGTGTGAACGAAGTAAAACGAGTAAGCATATATTTTGCTCACCTTTTTTAACCAGTTTTCAAGGCTGTTTCATAGTGTTGATTTGTCAATTAAAAGTTCGGAATTCCCCGAAATTTGAATTTGAATTTAAGCCATCCAAGGTGTATTTCCCAAAACTTGATATTGTAATGGATAATCTGTAGTTATCTTTCGTTTATCAAATAAAATAAACCAGGAATTCAAAGCGTAAAAATGTCGGACATGGAAAGTCTTTGTCGAAGAATTTTTCAAGAACAATTTTAATTTACTTTATGTTATTATTATTATTATTATCATTATTATTATTATCATTATCATTATTATTATTATTATTATCATTATTATTGTTATTATTATTATTATTATTATTATTATTATTATTATTATTATTATGGGGGACTTAATCTTCATCTCGAATAAGAAAAACAATTGAAGATTTTCCCCCCGAATTTATTTTCATATTTCAGTTTTATCTAAATTGCCTCCCATTGTCTATTGGAAGCTCCGCATTTTGGCAGTGCCTAAATTCATATATTATTTATACTAACCACAGCCTGCTTCATCTGAACCATCTGCACATTCCTTTATTCCATTACATAACTTTGTAATTGCTAAACACTTTCCATCCGGACATTCGTATTCCGATGATCGACATGCGCAATTCCTTTCATCTGACTGATCTACACATGCGTAGTCCCCATCGCATCGTAACTTGGATTTGACGCATTCACCGTTGTGGCATTGGAATTCATCAGCCTCGCAGACGTGTCCTGGGATAATAAAAACGCATTGGTTCGAGATGTCAGTATGCAGTGGAGGGAGCTTTTGAAAAAAGCTCCATATCTATATTTTTCTAACAAAATTAAAAAGAAAGATAGTGGCAAATACTTAAAGTAAAATAGTGGGATCAAGCATGGCTTACATTCTTGTTATAGAGATTATTGCGGGCGTTAACGTTGCTTGTTTTCTTTATGAATGATGTTTTTTTTCTTTCTTCTAAATCTAAAGAAATGAGATCTGGACGGCGGAGAGGCTACAGGGTTTATAATCCACTTGATTGAAGGCAGCCGGATATATTGTAATAGGCTATTTTTATCAAACAGTCGCTTGCTAATGTACCACAATGGAAAAAAATCTGAATCATTCCAGCCACTCATTTCTGCTGGGTGGCAAAAATACTAAATTCGAAGGTATCTCATAAGAGAGAAGAAAGTATTTTGAAAAACGTTTTGGATATTACATAAGTGATCCATCCATCAAATGTTCTTCTTTTAATGAAGAAAGTCCATTTTTGTCATCCATTGGCAGTCACGTCATGTTGTCCTGCAAATGGCCTGTTAGCATTTAGATGTTGGTTTTTGAGGAGAAAGGAAAAACAAGCTCGATTACGTCTGAGAAAAAGGATCAAGTACCAGGAAGAACTACTACGCCCTCACCTGATGTAGCATGCTTCGGTGTTAAAGAACATTTTATTGTCGAGAGACGAATGTCAGACACGGCAACACTGCTTTTGGTGTCTGTGTTTCCTCGAATCTGAATCTGATGAACAAAATCAAATCATTAGAGCAGCCTATCATACACTCTTACCATACTAGCGTCCGAAACGTCTGTAAGTTTTTTCATCTTTTCACGGTGTACAATTTACCCTTTTATCATTACTGTTTCATTAAAAACACCGACGCAGCTCACACTAGTTTTTAGCTAGTTATTTCTTCATACTAAATGCATAGGAACTTATTTACTTCTATATTTATTAGTATTTGTAACTTAGATGCTTCACCCTTGTAGAACCGTTTCATCCCTTGAGATCGTCCCAAAGTTAGGTCGACATTTCAACATTGTGGAAAAGATAACGTTACAATGACTTCACCGCAGAGGCTCAGATGTTCAGACTTACAGAATCTTTTAATAAATGGAGGATATTACATAAGCGCGATTTTCAACACGAGAAGATAAATTTCGTATCTCCAAGCGCCCATGTAATATTCTGTTTATTATATGATTATATCTATAAAATCAACTTAATAAACTTTTTATCATTATAAAGAGTTTTTATTTATAAACCAATAGAATGGTAACGATATTTTCACATGTGAAAATAACATGTTATACATGTGAAAATATCAGTTTTTCGAAAAGGAGAAATATAGATATTTTATGGATAATTATATGATAACGTAGTATTATTTACCTGGCTGATTAAGTAGGCAGGCCACGGAATAGCTGCTTCATTCCACTGGGAGCCCTGCATTCCTTTTAAATGCCACAGAACTGTCTGATTATAAAGTGTATAAACGATGACCTCCAACTGGGAAGATTCATGGTTATTTCGATAGCTGAACTCTAGACAAAGTCCTATAGACCGATAAATTAGCTGGGGCTGAACAATGGGGCTTTGTAACAACGCGGTAGTGTTGGCTTCAGCTTGCATGTACAGTCCTATACGACGAATGAAAAAAGAAGCCAATTATACAGATATTTTATTACATAGATGTTATTACTCTGCTAGCTGTGTATTACAGCCGGTTAGAAAACTCATTAATAATTCATGAAGAAAACACAATAGAAATCATGACCATGAAGGTGATTTTAAATCGGATAAAGATTCGTCTTCATTTGCATAAACTTTAACTTGGATTTTCTCTATCCAACTTGGTTCATTTCGTAAAAAAATCGGTACACAATGAGAACAAACATCATAAGTTTTCTAAGCCGTTCAATAATCTCGCAGATCGTGTTTTATCGGGTCTAAAACCACTCGGCTGCGCCTCGTGTTTTATACCCGATAAAACACTCCTGCTCGTTTATTAAACATTACATAATTTTAAGAGTGAAAGCGGTCGTAATACACCACTAGCCTGCGTAATAAATTGCTTATTGTATGATATGAAAAAAAAAAGAAAGAAAGAAAAAGAAAAGAAAAGAAAAGAAAAGAAAGAAAGGGTGTCAAAAAACAAAAAATATTATTGTAAATAAGCAAACTCAAAAGTCGATCACTGGCTCAAACCACTGATGTCAGCCGCACAAAGGAATAGGAGAAAATTTCATCGCGCTGACATTAGCCAAAAAAAAAACGTTCGAAACCTGTTCACAGAACGT